>NC_142803.1:33716319-33888513 GCF_049724085.1 Artemia sp. Qi Xiang Cuo | reverse complement strand
TGCAATAGGATCATGGACTGGATGTCCACATAAATTCGAGATGTTTGGACTTTAATTTCCTTTTTGCAAAGTAAACGGTATCCCACTCTATTATATATCTTTTGATAGATTATATATAATAATGCATGAGTTGACAATGCAAACCCTAGATCATGATTTGCATCTATTTGAAAATGGTATAACCGAAGATATGTTTGCTAAAACGCATGGTATCATTGTACTGGATTTGTCTGGTACACAGGATATGAGTATAGTCCGTACAGGGAGTGTGCGTTTAGAATGTACATTTACTGATCCATTGGCTGAGAGTATTGCCCTAATCTCGCTAAACCAATATGAAACATATTGGGAAATTACTCCCGAAGGTAGTGTTCTACCAGACTTGGCACCATGAACACCGGTCAAATAATTAATGTATTTAATATGGACCCCTACATGTCTCAGTACAAATCCTATTGTCTGCCCTCGGACTTTCTTGGAAAAATTCAATGTGTCAACAATATCTTGATTATTGTTAATAGCAGTCCGTCGACTGTGCTGACAGTTCATTGGCTGTGCATCTTTCAAACAATAAAAACGATTGAATTTTTTGATCCTCTTGGTCTACCCTATACATTCTACACGACTCATATCAGCAACTATATTGAGAGCAGTGGGACAACTATAATTCAAAATCGGAAGAGGGTGCAGGATCTAATGACTAAAAGCTGTGGCTTCCATGCGCTACTATATTTTGTATTCCGATGTTGCGGTTATACTTACAAGCAGTTTCTCAACAGTTATGTTGACAATCCAAGTCTGAATGACTTTTTTGTGGAAAATATCCTCTCACACCTGTACGGTATTGATTTTAATACCATAAGAATAACGTACACACGAAATTTTTTTAAATTTGTTTATTTATAAAATGCACGTATATATAAATAAATTTCTGTCAATTAACACTTTTAGTTATCTTCATATTCGACTTATATTCGAATGCTGCGAACAATTAAGGCCGATAAATCATTTGGATTCACTCTATATTGATCTTGATTGACTGCAAAGTCAGTTTAATTTTTTCTACAGTACAATTTAACTTCACTCTTGTTATATCTCTTTGTATAGTCAATGATACTATTTTCATTCATATTATGAAATTCACGAGTTTCAATCTGTCTATTTGAAGCAATATCACATACAATGTTTTCAAATGGTAAGTCACATTCCGTAACTGCCAAATAAAAATCACTTGGTTTATAGTCATAGTTGGGGGTGTTATCACAACGATGACGTAGAAACCAAATTGTCTTGTTACCCAAACAGTTGAATCGTAGACCTGATTCTTCCTCCCAGAATAATTTAAATCCACGATGATACCAATCTCGTAAAAATAAACTAAAATCACGTTTGAGATTCTTTCCAATCATAGCGGTGTAAGTATTTTCCCACTGATCATATTTATCGTAGTCACAATTGGAGCAGATGTGCCCTCTAGGGTGAGAGTCACACACCTCTTCAAGACATGAATTACATCCTTTAATTTGTACTGCATAACCTCTATGTAATTTACAAGGATTACATAATTTACACTTTTCACTATAGTCATCAATAATTGTACAATTCTCACATTGAGTCCAACTGCCAAGAGTGTACATGCACAATGGACATATATAGAACATTTTTCGGTTTCCGATGTCAACTCACTCACAGCTAAGACGAAACTGATCCTCTTCGTTCGATAAATTTAATGAGAGGGAAATGGGGGGAGAGGAGTAGCTCTTTGACGTTACCTCTTTCGAATGATGGGGGAGCTATCTACATTGAATCCATTAGCAATATTTTCAAAAGTATATCCACAATATGATTCTGCTTTGTTCCAATTAATATATCAATATATTGACTATAAGCATTTGAGTCACATTTTAAAAGTTTCATACGATAGTCGAATGGAGGAGAATAATTCCTCATTATATTGTCAAGTGTTCCCGGACATGAGAATATCCCGCGTTTAAGAGATAACTCGAGAAAATCAACATCCAAAATCAAATGTTTTTCCATAAACACTAGATTTGATCTAATTCTCTCTTTCTCAAATTTATTCATTTTTCAATCCTTTCACTCCGACTGCTGACTCTAGACTGACCCTGATTCATTAGCCACCTAGCCAGAAAAGAAAGAGAACATTTTCGATTTCGAAACAATTTTATTGAATAATTAGAACAACAACAACCTCAATAATACAGAGCATGTACAATCAGCGATACTGTTTATTGTCTTCAATATGTTTCAATAATGCACTTAAATGACAATGAAGTTAATTCACATGTGCTATATTAACTTTTGCGGCGAAACATAATGGATCCTCCATTTTAAATTTGCTCAAACATATCTAATATCTTGCACAAAATGCATCACATTCCAGACAAAGACGTTATCGTTTCATGATTTCCACCGCAATGTTTGGTGCTCTTGTATTATTATCATCAAGTCCACTATCAACTTCTAATAGGGTAAACATTCCACTCATCGCCATCAACACAAATATATATCCAAATGAGTAAAGTCAAACTGTTCTTCTTCTCACTCCTTTGAATTCTATTCACAGACTAATAAAACTCTAACAAAAATCCTTTCTTTATATTCCCTCCGCCGCTAATATGTAAAACAAGCCCTCTGATTGGCTGAGAAGGAAACATGTGATCTAACTGTTTCCGGGAAACCCATAACATTTGGCTTGAACAACAACATCAAATACTATTTCTGGATCATCCATATAACAGACATGAAAAACATCAAATAAATCGAACAACATACATAACCATCCATGAAAACAGACATAAATGTGAGAAAGTCCCTGTTTTTCAAATTCTCACTGACAAAAAACCATAAAACATCCATAATTTGATGTTGACATCCGAGAAAAACATCAAATAAATCGAACAACACACATAACCATCCATGAAAACAACCATAAATGTGACAAAATTCCTGTTTTTCCAAGTGAGAAAATTCCTGTTTTTTCATTCTCACTGAGAAAACCATAAACCACGTGGTGTAGTCACGAGTAACACCCCCCATTCTACTCCCGGCTGACTGACCGTATTTCAAACAATAGGCTATACGAAAAATGTGGTTCAATACCGCTCTCTAGGGTTATAATGAAAGAAAGGTTGAGGTGGTTAGGGCACGTTGTGCGGATGAAGGATGACAGATTGCTGAAGATTGTTGTTTTCGGCCAACCATCTTGGGTTAACGGAAAGCAGGTCGTCCCCGTCTGGGGTGGAAGGACGTCATAAAGAAAGATTTAAAGGAAATGGGAGCTTCGTGGGAGGGTATAAAAAGGGAGGCTGTGAATATATTGGGGTGGAGGAGGAGCGTGCGTAGCTATGTTGGCCTGCGGCGGCTTGGTTCTGCGGTGAGCTGTTAGTAGTAGTAGTAGTAGTGTTATATTACAAATCCTATTATAAAAAAACACTAAGTACTATTTTCTTTTCAATGATTTCTTTTTCCATTTAGAAAATTATATTTAATGCATACCTACCTTCTTATTTTTCAATGACTCCATTTCTGTTCTGTTTAGAGATGTAGAGGGTGTATTCATGTCCACTATTCACTAGACTTTCAAAGGTTTTTACAGAAGAAAATCTAATTGAGAACCAGGGCCGGATCGACTAGGTTCGGGGCCCGATTGGAATTTTTTTTTTGCGGGGCTCCATATATATATATTAAATTTCTAAGCAAAATTCAAATTATGTAACCTTTAGCATAGCTGTTTGTATCTCACAATATTTCTTCCAAGAGATCTGTTGGGTTACGACTGATCTAATACTTTAAAAGATGTGAAAGGTGTTCTTTAACATATCCAGTCTAAAAATTACATTTAGCCATGTGAATATGGTTAAATAACCTTCAGGGGTCTGTGATGGGTGTGCCGCTAAATTGATTTTGTGATAAATTTGTCCAGCTATTTTGAAGCTGAAAACCTTACGACTATTTTTGGTTCGATCATAGCTTACAGCAACTGAAAGGTCAACTAGCCGCCCTATGCGCCAGCAATGGCTCGGGAGAATCTTTATCCTATATCCATCACTTACGTTGATTGACGCTAAAGCAAAACATGAGTTCCAGTTTCGTATTTGTTTGTGGAACTCTTTAGAGAGCTGAAGAGCTGTCCTATAACAGGCAAAACAAATTTATTTGGAAATTGTTGATGTAAGAATACAATTCGACCAAGCAGGCAGCAGTCCCCAAGTAGATCATCTTTGTTGGCTACTTTTCCTGTGGGATAATGGTGGAGTCCACAGTGAATACATACAGAGTTGAGGGGTGCCAATGACTTCTAAATAACACGTGGGTAGTTTACGGCATCTTTGTAGGTTTTCACTGGGTTTTATGCCACAATTTTCTGGCATCGAAGATTGTGATAGTGCTGTTGTTCTAACATAATATTTTATTCGGTACTTGTGTACACACTCGAGAAGTGAAGTTAGGTCAATCCTAATGAAATATACCAAAATATAATGAAAATATAATACTTTAGAAACAAATTTGGGCTATATTTTTGCACATTAGGGGTGGGGGTAAATTAAAGCGGATCTGCATGTAAAATGTGTTAGCTGCAATTATTCAGCATATTATGAAGTAATAATTGTTTTCTAACTTTACGCTGTCAAAATACTTTACCCCAACCCCCATCCCCTAATGTAAAATATATAGCCCAAAATGTATAAGTTCAATGTATTCTGTCACCCACCACTTGTTTTCCACTGAGCGTAACGTAATTGTCTCTTAATACAGACAGATAAAACCGGTTTGCTCTCGAGTGTGTACCATTATGTACACAAGTACCTTTATTTCTTCTGCACTTTCATTTTTGACTCGTTCTGATTCTCGCTATCCTGTTACAGCACGGTTCTTTGTTCTTCACTGTCACTTTTGATACTCTTGATACTTGTCTTGGTGTGTCTGCTAACCCTACAATTCCTTGCTCTTCTCTTTCGTCTTTGGCAAGTTCTGATTTCTGCTGTTGCTTGTAATTCTCGCTGCTGACTATCTTCTAACTGCACACTTCTTTGTTCTAGCGGTCATATATCTTCTAATCACACATTTCTCTGTTCTTCATTTTCATTTTGATTTGTTCTTATCCTCATTTTCCCATATCTTGTAACCGCATGCTTTTTTTCACTTTTGTTTTTGAGTTGCTGTGACTCTTGCTGCCACTTATCTTTTAACTGCATATTTCTATATTCTTCAATTTCGTTTTTTTACTTGTTTGAATTGCCGCTTTTGCTAATATTTTAACTACATATCTCTTTTGTCTTTATTTACCCTATCATTGCTTTGGACATATTTTCAGTGCCTTTTGCCTTAGTTGCTTGGATTGGTCTTGTTACTTTTGATGTTCTAGGTCAGTGGTTCTCAAACTGTAATACGCGTACCCCTTGGGGGTATGAAACAATTTTTAGGGGTACACGTCTGGCCAACCAACAAAATAAAACAATCCTTCGACTCTAGAACTGACAATTTTATTTATATTTTAGCTATAGTTTACTTAGTACCGGTAACTGAGAAGGGGTACCTAGAATGTATTGTGGGTAAAAAGGGGTACAGTGTCTAAATAAGTTTGAAAACCACTGGTCTAGGTTTTTCATTATTATCCGTCGTATATTTATGTTTCTCAAGTTGCTCTCTGATCTTGTCTCACTTGATGGTCCAGTTTGCTTATTTTGAGCTTACGGTTTTGTCCTCTTTTGTTCTTTTTTTTACTCATTTTGTCTCAACTTTAGTTTACGTTTGTGTCCCTTAGATATTATGAAACTGCTGAAAATACCTTTTAAAATTTACATCACCGAATACATCACCAAAGGCACATGAATTTACGTATTTCTAAATTTTTGTTCTGCAAATGCTTCTAAAACGATTTTAAAATTTGTTTTCCTTGTGTCTTCCCTTTCAGTCAACGTGATTGCTAAATTATTTAGTCTATCCTGATTTATTGTCGATACCACATAGTTGTTTTTTTTACTGGTTTTAGCCTGGAAAATGATCTCTCTCCTGAAGCAACGCTTATTGGAATTGTTAAGAACACTTCACAATTTCGACAATCAAATGTTCGTTTTGATGGTGGCGCGGGGCCCTTTCAAACGTGGGGGTCCTTCGCCCTTTTTCCGGCCCTGATGACAAATTACAGAGAAAAAAAACAACGTAAATATGAAGACAAAAATTCGACCTGAGCAAATGTTGTGAAATTGAAAGTATAGAGTATTTTTGCAATTTTGCGATTAATTAGGTTCGCTTATTATCTTAATAATAACGCTTTGGGGTCTACATCTGATATGGACACTTCACAATTTCGACAATCAAATGTTCGTTTTGATGGTGGCGCGGGGCCCTTTCAAACGTGGGGGTCCTTCGCCCTTTTTCCGGCCCTGATGACATATTACAGAGAAAAAAAAACAACGTAAATATGAAGACAAAATTCGACCTGAGCAAATGTAGTGAAATAGGAAATATAGAGCATTTTTGTAATTTTGCGATTAACTAGGTTCGCTTATTATCTTAATGATAACGCTTTGGGGTCTACATCTGATATGGACACTTCACAATTTCGACAATCAAATGTTCGTTTTGATGGTGGCGCGGGGCCCTTTCAAACGTGGGGGTCCTTCGCCCTTTTTCCGGCCCTGATGACAAATTACAGAGAAAAAAACGACGTAAATATGAAGACAAAAATTCGACCTGAGCAAATGTAGTGAAATAGGAAATATAGAGTATTTTTGTAATTTTGCGATTAACTAGGTTCGCTTATTATCTTAATAATAACGCTGTGGGGGCTACATCTGATATGGACATATGGTGGGAAATTAGTAGTTTCAAAGGCGGTATGTTTGCATAAATGTTAATCTGGAACATATTAGGAACTGTAGTGAATCACTATCTAGTTGCGGTTTTTTTTATTAAATAGCTTCTTGTATGATTTATTCGATTGAATCATGAATTTACGTGCTATACCGTGAAAAAAGACTAGATTTAGGAAAAACTCACTAGTTTTAGAACAAAAATCACTACAAATCACTAGCTAGAAGAAAATCACTAGGCAGCATAAAACATCACTAGCAATAGTGATAAATCACAAGGGGTGGCAACTATGCTTGGCTTGTGTTATAATTAGGGTTTCCACCTAAAACACTTTTGATGGCCTTAGAACAGATAAAATGCACCATATTCGCCCCCCCCTCCAAAATGGTATACGGATACAAAAGTTATATTTACGTCTTCAATAAGGAACATATATTCAATGTAAGAGAATAATTCCTTTGTCAGTGGGATATATAGGCAAGATAACCCAAAGCAAAACAAAGCCAATTCTTCACCTACATTATAGGTCGCTACCTTGGTTGTAGCTAGTTAGCTCAATAAAAAGTGGCCTATTCTAATCAGATTGGCTTTTGAAGCTTGGTGCAAGGTGACACATTTCGGGAATATTATTTCATTACCAAATAAATGTACTTATTCATAACAAATAAATGAGTAAAAAGTTGTTTTTTTTACACAGTAAGTTATATTTGCTTTTGATGGAACTTATTTGAGTTTCAACCCATGCAGCTTTTGCCCTGGGCACACAAAGTATTTGAAAGTATTACGCTAAAATCAATACTTTATTACTAAATATCACAGTTCATATAATTATCCAGTAAGCTTATCGCAGATCATTTCTGGTCTTCGTTCTCGGTGCGAACAAAAAGCTCCTCCCACTTATTTCTGCATTAGCGGGAATGCGGGTCAGTCTGACTTGTCTACCCGTGAAAAGATCTGACTTCGCTTATGTTTATATCTGCAAAAACGTTCTCCGGAGCACTCGCACCCCGGTCCGGGTTTTTATAATGGGTGAGATAGAGTATGATCATACTGGATAATTATATGAACTGTGCTAGATATGCAGTAATGCTTGAGCAGAAAACGTTCGAAATTAGATTTTATCATGACAAGATTAGGTTAGCTCGTTGCAGCTTCGCTCGTACCGGTTACTCTCACATAGAGACTCATGAGTGATAATATTTATCAAAAGTTTCATTCAGCAATCATTCCTACAACACGTGGGCTTATCAATCTTTCAGCAGAAGCAATCCTCACAAATCAAACTTTAACTTCCTTTCAGAGGAGCTTCAACCGTATTAGTTAATGAAAACTGCCGAGAGTAGCAACATATCATTGTTGTAAATGGCAGCGAAACACTTGCTGTACGACAATTCAAAATTACAAGACCAACCAGACTCACATTAAGAGAATGTGGTATCGTAAATGACTTAATTAAAATCCTCATTACCACAGTCTAAGATTTTTTCAAGTGCACTGCTTAGTGCTTACGGTTGCCAGGACAGTTACGAAGTCCAAACGACCTCATTCTTAAACAAAAAGCTATAAATTACCTTGAAATGAGTCAAAACTACTGGCCGAAGAAAACCTTATGTAAGCATGTTAGACAGGTTCATTCCAAAGCATATTACATGACAAAGGAATCTACTTGACATTTTTTCTTCACGCTAATCACAATTATTAAACAAAGATTAGAGTCTCTATCAACATTTTAGAAATACACTAAGTTTATAGAAATAGCGAGAGGCCGATACTGCAAGGGCCACGCAATCTAAGATAACTGTTGCTGTCAGATATTTGCTTTTTACTAAATAAAGTAAATTGTACCTATAACGTCCTTTATTTGAGTCACGGGGCGGCGGAACCCCATTTCTGATTTTATAGTTTTTTTCTTCTCATGGTCATTAGCCTAAGAGATAAACTCAAAACTTCCTTCCAGTATAGGAATCGTGCAACAAACAAAAAGTTCTATTTATATGTGAATATTTTCCACCAAAAAAGAACTTTTCTAGCATACTACGTATTACAAAAAGGAAACAAGAAGATACTGCCCTGTTTCTGAAAGTAAGTTTCTTAGGAATTGCGTAATGTTGGAATTGCATAGAATAAGGGATCATCTCTTAAAAAAATTGGACTTCCTAATATGGGAGATCTTTCATTCTTGCTATCATGCAGTCTGGGCTCAGGAACGACCTGAATCAGGTCCAGCTACGATCACAATCAAAGATATCGTCGGACCGCAGCTATACTTGATGAGAAGAGAGAACTAGTGTCCCAGTCGGGACTTTTGGATGTACCAACTTCAGAACATTCAGTTTACGATTATCTCGTGTGCATAAGAACTTAATCCTATAATTTTTCAACTCACAGCAGACAAGTGAAGTGTAAAGGAAGAATTTTTTTTTTCTTGTGAGGCAGAGTCGCAGATGTTGCTCAAACACAACTGTGATCGATGTGCTACAGTTTTTACAATCACCCACATGGCCTTGGCATCAGGGATCTAGTGTTTGCTATTTCCTTTTGGTTACTCCCTATTTCCACTTGAATTGAATTGTTTAATTAAAACTTCTATGAAGATATTTTTGGCATTTCTAATTTGAGCATTCTGGAAGCCAAATTAAGGAAGCCTGTTAAAAACAAAATTGATAAAATTAAAATAAGATAAATTGCTGATGCAATATTCATTTTGCCAATCATTCTTTGAAAATACAAAAAAAGAAAGAAGTGTTTGTGTGCGATGAACAGGATTTAAAACTTTAAATGAACAAAATGAATGTCTGTCAGAAAGGTGGATGCCCTCCCCCCCCCCAGCATAATAAGGTACAATTTGCTTTCAAATTATAACACAAAGGAAATGCAAACATGTGAGAAAACATAGTAATTTGTGACTCGACAGCATTCCACGTTTGTTTTTTAATGTAGCGTTGATGTAAAGGGTCTATTTTGTAATACGCTCGTCAGAGGGTGTTCTTTCTCCAAAGTACGATAACTTTTGCTCGTTGGAAGTCAATCCATTTTTCTTTGTGTTATTTTTTTTTTAATATGCATTCTATGTAAGATTTTTTTTCCAGGTATTTTATATCGACGCATAAGTATATGTCATATTTAAGCGCTTAAGCATAGGAAGGGGGCTTCAGGTCTACCCCTTCGCAATCTCAAGGCTTATACTATTTCCCCCGGAGCATTGAAAACCTTCCATATAATCGGCCTCCATCTCTGTTTATTCGATTTGGCCTATCCTTCAAAAAATGAGTCCATCAAAATGAATTCTTGCACAATAGTCGGAATCTTTCGGCAGAGAGAGGTGGATAGAGGAGAGAAGGAGCGCGTCATTCCAAATTAAGGATTGCCAGAATCAAGTGAGCCGTATGAGACGGCAGGAGGCGTTAGCCCTATAGAAGAAAAAATAGTTTGCAACAACGCCAAAATGTTGTCAAATTTGGAAAACTTTTGAAACTTCTGTGGCTAAGGAAATAAATTAAAAATATCCCAGCCTCTATTCCACAGACTTTTCTACCTTCCCCCAGAAAATTTTCACGAGTACTCTGATCACAATATTTCTAATAATATAAGCAACGTTTCTGGAAAGCTTCTGACTCCGAATAACTCCACCAACAGCACTCTATTTGATTAAAATAAACAAAAATATTTGTATAGCCTTAATAATGACGACATTCCAGATGGAGTTTTATCTAAGAATACTTTATTTCTTTCCTTCCTTTTCTTTGATATACTTTTACCAATAAACTCCTCACTTTCTGATTTGTCTGGGGATTTCTTTCAATGTTTTGATATTTTAGCGTCAAAGTATATCACTTCACGGCTAACTTCGTTAATTTATAAGGAAATTCATAGTATTTTTACTGCAGAAATGCAGAAATTATTTTGCAAATTAAATACAATCCCTTGTCTTTGGGGCCTAATTTAAATAACCCGACACTCAAAAGCACTTAACTACATTACTCACAATGCTCGAATTCATTAGCCAACACAAACAAAGCTCCTGAGCTTTTTCTCTAACAACGCCGGCATATATACATGAAGATAATTTAGAGAGATCAGTAACTGAAGAACACTTGACGAATTAAAAGGAAAAATCAGTATATTATAGGAAAATCATAAAAATGTCGAAATTTGTAACTGTACCATTGCACAGAAGTAAAAAAAAATACTTTGTTCGTTCGTTTTAAGGAGTTAACAGATTCGGGTTTGATAAGAATTAATTCTTTAATAAATTCAAAATTACCAAACCGCATTTTGGTATCTCAACTTTGACGCAGTTTGAAACACTGGCTTTTACTCTCTAAGGTCAAATAATTTGCAATTTATCATTGTTTTTACGAAACAAAAAGTCGAATTTCCTACAAACTTCAGATATCTTATGCATAGATGCAACAATTTGTAATTAACAACTTCTAATAGTTCTTTATCTATTCATGTTAATAAAACTGTGACACCCGACAAATTCGTAATTTTGAGACCAGTTAAAGGTATCTTCATTCTGATGCTATTTGCTACATAGGTTTTTCTATTCTTCCTATCAAAATGCCAATGGTTTGCAATTCATAATTGTTCACAACAATACAAAAAGATCAGTTTTCGACAAGCTTCGAGTATCAGCTATGAACAACAATTTATAAATGACAAATTCCACTTGTATTTGGATCTGAATTAAGAATTACTTGCGAAATTCAAAATTATTAAACCATATAACAGTGTCTTTTTTTCCTTTGCTATGTGCAACACTGGTTTTTCCCTTCCAAATATAAGTACTTTGTGATTCGTCATTGTCCACTTGACACAAAAAGGTCAATTTTCTGGAAACTTCGCAAAAAGATTGAGGTTCCAAGCTGACAACAAACACAGAGCGTAAATAATGTTCCTTGCCTCTTATATCTTGGTTAGACTATCTTGACTTTTTTTTTCTATTCGACATATTAAGATACCTTTCTTATTCTTTATGGTACATGTCAACATATGCTGATATATAAATAATCCACCAATTTAACTATTTATTGATAATAAAACAACAATCGTGTTACAAACTAATTTAAAGCAAGCATGAAATCCGTTTTTCTCTTCAGTAACACGACAAGTCATTTTGGCTATTATGCTCTTAATACCTGACAATGATGTATATTCTGCTAGAATAAATGGGTTTCAATAACGTCTTTGATCTTTATTTACTTATTTTTACTTTTTACATTCATTATTTTTATTTATTTATTTTTCACAATAGTCTGGTCTTAAAAAAATCTTCAACTGGATTTCTTTACATGTATGTTTAATGCCTAAAAGATGCTGGAAGGAAACAAGGGGGAACAAGAATATTTTATTTTCAACCCTTATTTATTGATGAATAAAACTCGGGACTCTGAACTCTGGATCTACAGCATACAAGGAAAAACACAGAACTCATTTTTTTTTTTTTTTTTTTTTTTTTTGCAACATCTACTCCTACTTTTAAAATTTCAATAAAAAGTTTAATAGGTTTAGGAAATCTGGTGATTGCAAATTTTTAAACTGAATTTAATATATTCTCACAGTTTAATCTAGCATGCCATGATTTTTTTTTTAATTGCTTGTGCCTCTGAAAAATTAAATCATTAAATAACGATGCGAATATTAAAATGACCTGATTAAATTGTTGAATTCGGAAAAACTTCATAAGCAATGATTCCATTTTCCCGAATTTTGCAGCAAATTCGAAACGAATTTTTACAAATTATTGCAAAAAATAGACGCGATAGAATCCAAATTAGGAATTTGGTTAGAAGACTGACTCAATAAGGAAAAAGATTTTTTTCTAATGAAATAAAGAGCAACACTAAAACTTAAAGAGAATGGCAACTATCCTACATAGGCGGGGAATGCTAAAGCCTCAGCCCTCCACTTTTTACGCAAACTTTGACTAGTGATTTACTGAAAACATTATAGACCAATTTAATACTCAACTGGTAATTACCAATTTCTCGAATTTGATTGTTCAAAGCAAATGAGAATAAATAAACCCTTCCATTTTGCTTTTGTATCTTTTTATCACAACTTTATCACACTTGACTTTAGGACTTTAGCAATCTTAAGAGCAAAAATAATGCTCTACGTTCTTGCGCAAGAGCATTATTTTTCATGCGAGAAAAACAAGCCACTTTGGCGTAGCGAGTGAGATATTGAGAGGGTCGTAGCCCCACGTTATATATAGGATAATTCATGTTTGATTTAAGCTTTAGCACAGCTCTTTACTTTTCATTTAAAACAAATATTCTTGTATTTAGTTTCTGTTCCTTTTAATATCACATCCAGTATAATCTTTATATCAAACGAGGTCCTAACCAAATGGGTGGGACCTCTCTTAACTATTAACAACTGCACCTGGCTTTTACACTCAAGTTTTAAATTTTGCAGAAAAAAATTTCAAAAATCAAAATTGACACTGAAAAAAGTGGCCCCTTGCAATGTTTTGTCGGGGGCCTGAAATTTTAAGTGATTTTTAGGTCGTGATCTTTATATTTATAGGGATGGGGTCATTAGAAGAGCATTAATCCTGGGGAATGCCCCCTCCTTCTGTCTTTATGCACATAAGCACACGGTACAAAATTGATTACGAAGTCACCAGTCCATTGCAACAAACAAGATAACAAAAATAAATAAACGTCTTATCAACATAAATAGATTTATATAAACACTTGCCTGTGGTGCCCTACAATATTCAACATGTCCAATTCTTATCCTGGGAAATTTTCCCAGCCTAATGGTGCAATGCAAAGATAATTTTTTAATTCACACTAGAACTATTTCTGTAACAATAGAAGAACCATTTCCTCCTTAGCATCCATATTGCATGTTTAGTAAATATTTTTTTTCCAAACGAGGGTGTGTTAGAGGTTAAAACCCCTTCTTCACATTAATTCATTCTTCTGACAAGTCTGAAATAAGGTCTGAAACTGTATGCAAAAAGGAACATTAGAACCTTTTAACTCTTTCGATTGAGCCCTCTCTCACTATTCTACGACCATTCATTCGATATGATCACCCACTGAGAGAGAGACAGAAGGAAAACCCATGTTACCAAAATTCGGGAACAAAAATAGAAAATTTTGTGCTTCTGTATATAGGAACTTATAAGCTCTGAAATGGGGCTCTGGAACATGGTGATTTTGGTGAGTATGACGGTGCAATTTTTTGAGCCTGTGCCCCTTTTAGGGGCTGTTTTGCCGCAGTTTCTTATATTAAGCAAAATCTAGAGTAACCGTCAAATTCAATTTTTCCGATGTACATATCGTATCAAAATCCTTTTTTTAAGAGTTTTGACTACTATTATCAAGAGTCGCTCTTTACTTGCACATAATAATCATAAATAATATATATATATATATATATATATATATATATATATATATATATATATATATATATATATATATATATATATATATATATATATATATATATATATATATATATATATAATTTCTTTTGGGATACCAACAGGAAAATACATCATAAACTTTATTTAATATAGCGAAGTTAATACCTATCATACTTCTTAACGGAAGTTATCCATATTGAAAAAAACTTATGCTAATCATAGTACGAAAACTTTGCTCTTTTCGTAGCTGTACCATCTTGATGTATTGAAAACAAACAGAAGTTATTCAAAATAAAAATTGCAGATTCAATGAAACTATTAGAACTTCAAGAGGATCACAGTCAAAAAACACATCGCCAATTAACACAATCTGCAAATGCGTTTTAGAAACTAGCGCCACAGTAAAAATGGCCCAATTTAAGAAAGGCTGCTAATGCAGATTACTTGCCATATTAGGCACAACATTGTGTTGAGTCACATTTTTCAAAAAAGAGTTCAGAAACCCAAAGAGCAGTTCAAAACTTACTTTTGAGTATTTAACAGAATTAATCTGTACCGGGCTAACGAACGATGACCCTGATTTCAGGAAATTTACGGCCCAGTTACAAACACACGTGCCACTTACCAGTAAGCAATAGCTGTCATGTAGCACGGTTTAAATATATGTTTTTATTTGTTTGAATACGTACTAAAGAAAACAAAAATTTCATATTTACTGATGTTTGGATATTTTATTTTTATGTTAGTTCTCGTAACGAGAGATTATTGGAATGCGGCCCCACCTGTAGTAAAGCTTTACCATCTCCGATACGTATTAGAGATAAACTTGTACATTAGCAATAAAATACAATTATCCAGTTAACTTCTATTTTGACGTCAAAGCCACCAACGGAATGTTAATAGATGCATTAGATTTACGCTATATAATTTACAGAATAATCAAATTTATATATTCAGCTCCTGGGCTTAATGTTTCAAATTTTATGGCTGATATTTTTTTCTTCTTTTAATTAGCAATGTGAAAATACTCAAGTTAACTTTATTAACTGTAATAAAGTTGATTCATAGCAAAAATCAAAACAGAAACACTTCCAGAGAAATCTTGCTAATAGGTTTGGCTGGGACTATAAAATATATTTTGTGAACAAATTTAGACGATAACCATGAAATAAAGTTTCCCTGCCAACTCTTATTCTGATATCGAATTCACTGTCGATAAATCCAATAGATACATTAGATTTGTGCTATATAATTCATTGTACGAGTAACTCTGGTATTAACTTTAACTCTGGGTAATTCAACTTTTTTCATAACTATTGGCACTCTCATCGACGTTTCTCTTTTTTTTTTTATTCTTAACAATAAGTAGACATTGTTGAAGACATTGTTAATTTTATTCATTATCTATGATAAAATTGGTTCACGTGAAAATGAAGAGGGGTCAATTGCATAATACGGGGCCTTTGCCCCTGGAGCCACATGGGTTATGCACAACTCCTCTGGAAACACATTTTTGGACTGTTTGAACGTTGATAAGGAAATATAAATCTCAAAATTTTGTTGCGATATCACTATGGCCACACGGCCAAAAAGCACCCGAGATAAGATGGCTTCTGGTCAGTGGCTTCGTTTGGGGGGAGCAAGGGGGCAATTTCTTCCATAATTTGAGGAAAAAATTATTATATAGCAAATGCGCCTTGACTCTCCAGATGTAGCCCCCGTTTGTCCCCCAATAAAAATGATGGAGCTACGCCCCGGCTTCTTATCACTATCGACCCTCAAAAACGACAGTAGAACTTTTAACATACGATCTAACGAGTCCCATCTAAACTTTTTATGACCATTTTTTCTATATGAAGTGTCGTGAAAAAACAGACATGGGAGACTCATTATTCTTTACTTAGTATAAGCTATCATGTTGAAAGGGATCTCACTACAGTGCCGGTTTAGGTTATCTTTTGCAGGAAAAAAAAATGTTGGCCGTGAACGGCCAAACTGACATCGCATGAGAAATCTTAGATAACTAACCAAACTAGAAGTGTAAAAAACGTCGATAAGATATTTCACATTTTCATTAAAATACACCGCGAGGTGGCTCAAAATATTCCTATATATTCAGTAAAACGTTGAGTAAAACGGATGTTTTCTCAAGGTTAGGATTGTTTTCCCAAGGCATTACTGGAGTTGCGAGGAATGGTGGCATCTTTTGCTACTGGATGTACCTCTACTTGGTGTATGAAGCATTCGAGGATACAAAAAATTTGATTCCATGTCCGCTATGGAGAGAGACGTGCAAGTAAAAATATGTTGTTAGAGGATGGTCAGGTTGTTAGAGGTTAGAGGATGTTGTTAGAGGCTGATATTTCATCGGCAATTATAATCCGTAAACTCTCTTCGTTAAAAAGAACTTCCGTTGCCCCTTTTGACATTCCAGTTGCTCTCATTAAAGCATTTGCTAAAGAATTATCACTTCCCCTTGAGATAATTTTCATATAACAAAAACAGGATATTTTTGAAAGAAATAAAAGAAAGCGTTTATTACCCCCATTCCAAAGAAGGAGCAGCTAATGATTTCTCTGGTGTCTGGCCGATCACAGTTACGTCAGTTTTTAGCAGAATTATACGAAAGTAAAATACGAAAGTAAAAATAAGTTGTTAGAGGAGGGTTATCTTCAAGAATGATGCGTTAGAAACTTGTGCAAATTAGTTTACCTTTCTTGGCGTCCCTGCCGGATTTGGCCTCGGTGGGGAAGTTTTAAGGATTACTATCGTATCCCCTCTAGTTAAAACTGATACGTTGCTCGATCTGATGCCCTAGACATCCTATTTAGGTAATTGATAGCGAAGAAACACAACCAAACCTAAGGGTTGAATATACACAAATACACATATAAAGTATTGAATATACATTAAGTATTGAAAGGTACATTTAATACATATATACAATAAAGTATTGAAGGTACATTGAATATACATATAAAGTTTGACTCCTTACAAAGCCAGTATAAAACTTCTAGATCATGCCCTTATTTTCCTGATCAAAATGATGCTCCCGCTTCCTAGCTTTGTTGGCGAAGCAGATTGCAGTGAACACTTCACGTTGCCTAGCCAACGCTAATCTAGTTTCATATGAAAAAAGTGGAGCCCCTTTACACGCTTAGCTTTTGTTGCAAGTAAAAAAAAACTACAGTTAATAGAAATACTTAATCTCTAGTGTCAAAATGACAATAGAAGACTAGAAAAGCGTTCCTGCGGTGCTTATCTGTAACAAGGTAGGAGCAAGAGGTAGCCTCATGTGCTACCAGTATCACCGAACAGCTTCTCAACTAATAGAGTCAAGTTATCAGAATAAGAATCCCAGCTATAGAGAAAGACGATTGCTACGCATTTATTTACTCTATTTGAAAAAAAAAGTCAACAACACATACTTTGAAAAGGGGAGAAAAGGAAGAGCGATTTTTTTTAAATCCCCAAATCTCAGTTCTCTTGTGTATCAATACTTTCCAAATAATTATTGTTGCTGATCAAGAACAGCATGTGCATTAAGGACCTATCTTCTAGGCTCTCGCAGATCTCAAATGACCAATATTGCCTATTGTCAAGCTCAGATTACTTTAAAGAGGGCTTTGCGCGGATGCAGTGGGTCTACAAACTAGTATCATTACTGCAAATAAATACAGCCAAGTCTTCAACTCCATCGTGACTTTCACCATATATCTCACATATTGATGTTGAACATTTCTTAGTCAAGAAAATTATAACCTTTAATATAAGTAATTATGTATAACCACAGCCGATAAATACCTAGGCAACACCAGGAATTTCCTTAATTTTTTTAAAATTATGATCAACAGCTGTTCTCAGAACTTGAACCCATTTCTCGTCATCTTCTGTCGAAAAGTGGTAAGCTGGAACGATGTTCAGGACTTCAAGATACTTCTTCGATAATTCAGATGCCTGAAAAGATGAAGTAAAAAAATTAGTACGCAAAAGGTAACTTCAAACATATTACCATCAAATTATCTTGTGCAAAGCACTGAATATGGTTGTCAAACCTTTTTCCCCTATTTAAGGGGAAAAATGAGTTTAAGGTTATCTACCCCGGCCAATCTCTAGCTCCGAGAACAATCACGTGATGCTATACAATGAGTGCCAAAAGCGAGTATTTCTCATTATTCAATCAAGATAAATGAATTTCTGATGATGACAAATAGTCTGCGCAACGGTTTTTATTTAATTTTTAATGCATGTCACATCAGAAGCTCTTCTGCTAATGTCATTACGATTATATCCTCGTGTCGAAAGCAAACGGGATTACTAGAGACTGTTTTAAATTAAATTAAAATGAGAAAGATTCCTTAAATGGGTCTTCATCCGGTGGTCACATTTGCAGAGACATATCTACTTCGTAGAAGGTAGTAGTAGGGAAAAGGCGATATAAAGGTGACAAGTTCCCCTTCCCCTCGGTGACAGTTTCCTCAAAATTAAGTCCATTATTTAGTTGTTCACACTGATATTTTTTAAAATTAAAATTCATGAACAAATAAAGTATTCCCACAAAAAGCTTAAACACATACTTTCAATTTCCTGCAAAACTGTGAAGATTTCTTGAACAGCCTTACGTTCCGACTACAGTTATATTCTCTTAACTATAGTTAAACTAAAATAAACCTTTAGCATTTAAAGTTAGACTTTGAAAGACTTCAAATTACTAGATTGTCCTAATTAGTATAGCTAAAAACTAGTTGACTTTCCCCTATAAATATTAGCTGTTCAAATAAGATGAGGCTTACTCTACTTACATTTTGACGCAGATATTCCAATTGAATACCCTTACCACAAAGTTAATTCAGAGTTCACTAGGGAAGTCTCTTAATTTTAGTATGTCAGTTAAAATGTATTTAAAAAAAAAGTGGTCGGTCCCACCTAAGTATTTTTATTATTATAAAAGTTGGAAACAAGTTGGAAAAGTTGGAAAGAGACGTCCTCATATTGCCATAAGTTGTAAATATATTTTTTATTTTAAGCAACAGAAACAAAGCATAAACGACATTTAACACTCCGAATGTGATTAGAAACGTTCAAAATGAGAAAAGGGTTGCGAACATTTTCTTAAAACGTGCAATGATTGATTTTTTCGTATCTTCTCCTTTCCAAAAAGAGTGGGCCAAGGGACTTCTTTTGGCCTCTTTCCTCATAAAGGGACCATCTTGGTCTCTTTCCTCATAAGACTTCTCACTCTTTGCTCCCTATGTAAAAAGCTTACTAAGCCGCTTTTCTATTTTTTTAAACTTATATATGACTCCCTCCCAAAAAAGTGGAGTACTGCACAAGAAAAAGAAAAATAAACCACACACATGAAAGTAATTATGATTCCCTCTCCCTCCCCTCGATTCTGAAGCTGTCATGATAAGAAGAGACCCAAAGGAAAAATAACAGCCCAAAAGATGTGCGAGAAAACATAGGAGGAATGAGCTTGACGAAATGAGATTACAGATTAATTATGCTTATTTATTCCCTCTTAACCGGAGCAAGGAAAATATCATTGGAAAAGGACTTTAAATAGGCAAATCCATTTACTATTTACAATATTGTACAGGCATCATTTATCATTAATATTCTTCAAAGTTTTTCGTAAAGTGACTTGGCTACAAGTAAGCCAAAAGGAAGAAAATCGTGTGAAAAATGAAATGACAACAAATACATGTTTTGACAAGTGTTGTCTGTCTCCGAAAGTTATAGATTTAAAATGTCAACCCTAAGCTTTAGTTCCGTAAATGAAAAAAGACAGAAAAAACGCAGAAGCGAAATCAAAACAACTCAGAATTACTGATTCAGTGTTTACCAATATATCACAAGCTAATATGTAAACAGAAAATCAATCTCATGAAAATATATTTTATGACTAGTTATATAAATAAACTTTGTAGAAATGTTTGAAAATCAAAAGATTAAAATGGGTAAAATGATACTTGCCTTTTCAAAAATCTTCCGCTTCGCTAAATTTGACTTAAAAGACAACGCCAGAAACACAAACAATTCTTGGAAATAATTTTTTTTTTTTTTTTTTTTTTAAATCCTTGCTCAACCCGCCTTAGAAAAATTCTTGACTTTTATACCCCCCCCCCCCCGAGCAAAAATGAAGCCAAATTTCTAATAAAGATATAAGAACTAATTTTAGTCAAACGGCCACAGTTTAAAACCAATTTATTGACAACAACGACAAATTTCACAGAAAATCAATGAGGTTTCGTCAAGACAAAATCAATTAAATCAATCAAATCAATGAGGTAATCAAAACAGCTAAGAAAAACAAAAAAAACTTGAATGACTACATTGATACAGACAAAAATTAAATGTTTTCGTATGATTACGAAAATTTTTCGAATTTTAAGTATATTTATACCGTATTTACATCTCCTTATTTCACAAAAAATGGTTACTGGCATATTTGATCAATATATTTGAAGAATGAAAATGTTTCAGGCTAAAAAAGATGTTGAAAATTATTAACAGAAGGAATCAACTGAAACCTTTTGATCTCCAGTTTGAGAGATGACTAGATATTTCTGCATGTAATAGCCCGAATTAGTCATTTCTAAGTAACAGATACCCTCTCCTGACTCTTTTAAAACTTGCAAAATATTTCCTATATTTGATACAACTTGTCATAGAATAAAATTTGGAAAGATAACAAAACAGCTTCTGCATTACAGAGAAATAAACATGTTGTATTAAACAAAGCAAAATATATAATACACAAAGCATATCTAACATGTTAAATATACATAAAATATACTGTTCATTGATTCTATAACAGCTAAAACTGTTAAGACTCTTTAAAAAAGAAAAGGAAAAAGGTTTGTACTCCAACACACAAGAACAGGATTGTTTTTGATCGGGTATTTGTTTTCCGTTTATTTTCAAAAGTATACTTTATTATCCAACCAGTACAACAAATGGTGTCTAAGGGACTCACAGATTTCAATTTGAAAGTCAAACGTTAAATCGTTGCTGCCTTACTTTCACCTATACATTTCTAATTTTATCAGAATTTATTACCATCTCTGACTGTCTCTAAATAATTAAATATTACACCTGTTTTCTTTTCTCGTCCTCTTTTTCAGGATCCTTCTTTGTCTTTCGAAGTTCATTGAAAATTAGATGTCGCACTCGAAAACAGATCCGCAACACCTGTGGCATTAACTTGATACAAAAAGACTGTGGATCTGGAGAAGTTGTCATCGCACGAGTTACAAAAAGATTAAGAAGAGATACTTCGTTTTGTGGTTGACATTTACACCCATCTTTAAATAACTGACCACAAACAAAATCAGCGTCACTGACGGATCTTATTTGGTTTATCCCAATTTTTTCACTTTCATCATTGAGTAAAATCCAACGCTTAACAACAAATAATTATAAATAAGTCCATTCTTCTTTAAAATAAGGTGTATTTTATAAGAAAAAGTTCATTTAGTTTTTGTTCAATGAATCAATGACAAAAGTGACACAACTCCCTTTTTCTTTCCCTCTTATGATGACAATGATGAAAAAACGTAGACATAGAAATCAAACCGTTAAACTATATTAAATAGATTAAATAGAACATAACTAACTGAACAAGAATATGCTCAATTATCATTATGTCCAATTTTGTTCATATTATATATCATCATATACCGTACATATTTTTGAAATGTTTCACATGCAATTTGGTCACATACCATACAAATACCATCTACATGTTTACAGGCTATTAACATCCATTTTCTTCTTTTTTTTCCCCCATTTTCTTACGCCTTTCAACAAGCTACAGACATCATATATGGTTTTTTGGGGCTACAAACGGTTCCATTTCTAATAAAATAATTAAAATTACAACCATGGAAAATGGATTTCTAGAACTAACTTCCGAAGTCCCACTTCCAAATACTACTACTACTACTAACAACTCACCGCAGCACCAAAACGCCTGAGGCCGATACAGCTACGCACCCTCCTTCTCCATCCCGATTTATTTAAAGCCTCCCACTTTACACCCTCCCAGGAAGTTCCCATTTCCCTTAAATCCTTCCTTACAAGATCCTCCTACTCCAACCGAGGACGGCCTACTTTTCATTTAGCCCTAGACGGTTGGCCGAAAAGGACAATCTTTGAGAATCTGCCATCCTTCATCCGCAGAACGTGCTCTAGCCATCTCAACTTTTCTCTCATTATAGTCCTAAAGAGCGGGATTGAACCACACTTTTCATACAACCAAATGTTTGAGATACGGTCAGTAAGTCGGGTACCCAAAACAATTAGTAGGTAAATTCTTTGGAAAACATCTAGCCAATCTTCCTTCGTTCTTAGGAGCACCCATGCTTCAGAACCATATTTGACCACTGTCATCACTGTATCTTCCAATATTCTAATATTGGTTCGCAAACTTATCTTCCTTTTCTCCAAAACTTTTTTCAACTTTAGCTTCCAAAACTTTTTTTCAATTTAGCTTCCAATATTCTAATTTTGGTTTGCAGACTTATCTTCCTATTCTTCCAAAGTTTTTTTTTCTACAGTGAAAAAAATAAACTGGGCCTTGGCTATTCTACTTTTAGCATCTTCACTGCGCCCGCCGTCTTTACTTATAATACTACCTAGGTAAGTGAAGCTCTCCACTTGATCGATATTTTCGTTACCCAACGTCACCTTTTCATCTTCAACTATTCCTAGCCTTAGCGACCCCTTAAAGAGAGACTAATTCTGTTTAAAGTGGAATTTTCACTAGTATCCAGAACTAGGTCGACTCGAATTTGTAATCTAAATATTTTGGGAACTTTCCATATGGAAGCTGAAATTTGGTGTTATAAAACGTGAAGGTGATCATTGTGACAAGCCGAGCAACGTTATGAGAACCATTTACCACTTAAAGTGGTCCAGTCACCCCCCCCCCCCCCGAAATTAGAAGTATTAAGAACTTAAAGCAGTTTTTTAATCAAACAAATCTGAATTGGACAAAAGTGGGATTTCAAAAATGCTATTTCCATGAATTTACAATGAAAGTGAGAAAGCCAGTGAGGATGGGAAGCAAAGAGTTACCAATACCAGCTAATATAACAATACAGACTTACAGTTGATATAACTTCAATTCAGGGAAACTAGGACTTACGAGTTGGAAGAAGGACTAAAGGGCCTGCAATTTTATTTCTCTTTGGTCCTTAGAAAAATGCATATGCTATGAACAGCCAGTGTACTATACTCCACAAAGACAAAAAAATGGTTGCTCTTTCGAAAGGGCTGAATAGGGCTATCAAACAGTTCATGGTGATGAACTGTAAGTAAGGAGCGATGCAGCTCAAAGTAACCAAAGTAACTCTAAAAACGGAACTTTGATATCAATAGATATATCAAAGGAATCAACTTATTATGCTGATGACGAAGATACAAGGTTCATTAAGTTTAGTGTTGCCCATCAAAGACTACAAGCCTGAGAAAACTTGCCTGATTTTCGAAAAAGGGGGGAAACACCCCCTAAAAATAAAGAATCTTAATGAAAATCCCACCATCACACTCAGCGTATTAGAGAACCCTACTATGGAGGTTTCAAACTCCTATCTGCAAAAATATGGAGTTTTATTTTTTACTTTTAGCTAATTTTATTTTTTTTCCCAGGGGTGACCGTATCGACCCAGTGGTCCTAGAATACTAGGAGAGGGCTCATTCGAAGGGAAATTAAAAGTTCTAGTGCCCTTTTTAAATGACCAAAAAGATTGGAGGGCATTTAGGCCCCTTCCACGCCCGTTTTTCCCAAAATTATCAGATCAAAATTTTGAGATAGCCATCTTGTTTAGCGAAGTTGAAAGCCCAATAACTATACTTTTGGAGATAACATGACCCCCACAGCCCCTGGGAAAAGGTCTTTAAGTTAGAAGATTTTCTAATTGTTTACGTATAATATTTGTAATTGGGAAGTATGCATGCATTTGTCGGGTGGGGGGGGGGAATTTTCTGCTAGGAGAATTTTCCATGGGGATATTTTTCCATGAAGAGGGATGTTTCCAGGGGGTGAAATTTTTCAGGGGAAATTTTACATAAGGAGCAAAATTAAAACTTGAGAGGGGCTGCCCCCTCCTCAATGCCTCGCTCCTTACGCTGAAGTTTGAATTTGTTCCAATTATTTAAGAACGACTCCTGAAACACAAGGGTCGTTTAATTAGAAAAATAAGAAGCTTTTTTAAAGGGACTAAAAAACTTTAGCGTGAAGAGCGAGGTGTTGAGGAGGGGGCAACCCCCCTAATATACGTAATAATTCTGTTCATTTAAGTTTTAATGTTGCTCCTTATTTTCAGTTGGAAATTATTTTTTTTTATCTAATGTTTTGAAAGGCTGAGTTGATCTAACTATTAAGAAACGAATACTAATGGAAACGTATATTTAGTACCTAAGGAATACTAACAGGCACCAACAGTATCTAACAGCTGTGATTTGTTATTGGGCAATGCCAATTATGGTTCGTGGTCAATACAAAGTAGTATCTATGATCTATTACATTTTAAAAACTTGACACAAGTTTAAAAAGAAAACAGGTTACCAAAATTTTAAGGAACTTTTTGGAATTATGGTTTCCAAAGAGAATGCTATTTCCTTCTGTCAATGTTTATTAATACCATATCTAAGTTAAAATTTATTTACTGCCATAATGTGAGGACATATTTGGGTATTTTTTCTCACTTGCTCACCTACAAACTTTTTGTGTTGCGGGACTACTACTTCGGTTTTATGCATCTTTTTTATCGTTACTTTTGTCCTGGTGCCAATTCCAGTTTATTACCAGAAAGCGGTTGAGGTCCAATCTCTCCGGTTTCTACAAAAAGAGGGAATCCTCGGCATGATTGATGATTATGATATTACGTTTTGGAAAGCAGCGTAGAATTCTTGCCTAGGGTCCAAAAAAATAGTTTCCGCTTGTCCTTGAGCCAGAACCAACAGTGAATAAGCAGAGGTGGAGCTTTACTGTCTACATCAAAGAAGAATATCTGAAGTTGTAGGCCTACCGCCAGGCTTCATTTTTTCAAACTGTGTTTCTGCTTTCGAGTGGAAGGCTCTGCTCAAGGAGTCAGAAGGCTCTTTTAAATTCAAGCAAGATTAAAACCTAAAGTGCCCATGCCCCGACGGTTCCCATGCCCCTTTGTAAAATATTTTCTTAGAATATTAAACAGTAAAATTTAGAGATCCAAAAAAGACCATTTTCCCACAGATTCCAGAGTGCTGCCGTCTATTTTACAAACCATCTTTTATGATTCCCTTAAGTTCGTGATTTTATACTTCTGTATTTAGAACTGACGTAAAGAAGCGGTGTCATATGTGCCTCCTATACTTTAATAGTTCTCTGATTGCTAAAGAAATAGGTGATTTCCCTTTGCTCCTTTCGTAGTAGTGATATTAGAAAGTTGCCCCACAGCAAGAGAATCAGCCTTTGAACAAAGAGTGATACAATCTTATTTTTAAGACTTACCGATATTTCTTGACGAGCTGATGGATGTATACTGCACCAGTCTTTTTGAGAAAGATAATCGTTCCTAGGATTTTGTAAATTTCAGGAGGATTTTGATTTGTTGTTTTACATACCAGAAAAAAATTAGATAACGACAGTTCAAAAACAAACTAAAACTTGATTTGTCACAAAACAAAGTTAGAGGCAACACTGGGCCCGCAGTCATCTCCTCTACATCCCTACATACTCAACTATTTTGAAAAAAGGTGGGCATATTGCACATTATGAACCATAATCACGCAAGGATTTTCAATTTGTGCGATTGAAGAGCCAAAGAGGGGCAGTGTGGAACCTCCCTTCTGCCACCCCCACTCCCAGCCTACCAGGGTCTTACAATAATTTTTACTATAATAACCATATTATAGTAAAATATTTTTATAATAACCATATTATAGCCATATTATAACCATAAGCCATATTATAGCCATAACCATAATAACCATATTATAGTAAAAATATTGGTTATTATACATACTATAATAACCAATAATTAATAACCAGCGGCGGACCAAGCGGGCTCGCGGATCCTCCTAGAATCGTCTCCTATGCATTTTACCAGAAAGATGCGTATTTTGCAGCTTTTTTTAAATCAAAAGCATAAATTGATTTTTAATCTGCAGTATTCAAAGTAAAAATGGATCTATGGTTCTTCGCCCCTTCAACCCCCTCACCACTCCTACCTCGATCTTTTAAAAGGATAGGTAGGCATGTTGTGACTTGTTAGAACTGAAAATGCACAAGGATTTCCAATTAAAAAGGCTCTTGGACCCTCAGGCACTAAAAAGGCACTAAAAAGGCTCTTGGACCCTCCAAATCCAGCTCCCATCACCGGCTTTTTAATAAAATCTAGGCAAGCCTTCTAATTTTGAGTGATCGGCTGGAAAATAGATGCATTTATGTGGCAATCAATTGGCAATAGACACACTGAAATTCTTTTCACCATCAAATACATCTGGAACAGTTAATTACATCTCGAGGGTATTACATCTCGAGGCGAAGTAACGCAGTCTTAGCTTGTGCATACTACAATTTTTTTCAATAACAACATAGATTGTGCTACGTTTTCGATTTCGGGACAAAGTAACTCAATATTAGCTTTTATACACGGTACATTTAAAAACTAACATCATTGATTGGGTGTCAGAAAAAAGAGGATAAAGTTGACTTTAAGAATACAGCGTATTTTGATACCGTGTTGAAGGATCATGTCATTTGTTTTATGAATCCTACCAAAGGTTTTTGCATCTCGCAACCCTAGCCATGTAAGTCTAGTTTATATTGAATATGAGCTAGGATAAACCACCAGATACAATGACAATTTTAAGAGTACTTATCAGAAAGCTCTTTAGAAACCCTTCTCATGAAACTAATCCCCTTAATACTATCATTAACCCTCGTTTAAACGAAAAGAAAATAATTGATGACATCAGCAATGCATCACCCTTTTAATGGTAGCATCTCAAATCTTGCAAAAGAGTAACTGTGATTAAATTTAAAGCTACTTACAGCCTCTTTAAGCGCCTCATAGCTCAACGGTGGCTCCGCTGCTATTACAAAATCATCTACGCTTGACGTAACTAAGCTGCACATTTCGCCAATTCTATCTAATTCTTCGACCTCTTCTAGTTTCTCACTCCTTCCTGATCGTTTAATAGCTTGAGAGAGCTTCTTTAACATCCCTAAACCAACTTTAACCAGAGCAAGACAATAGGGTAAAATTTCCCGATGCCGGCTTGAGAGTGAGGGCATCGGTTGCTCAAATTCATCATCGTCACCACTTGTATCGGACAGTTCACCACCCGATCCTGCAGATTCTACCTAGAAAATATAGAGTCTTTAGACAGTATTCGCACTTCTGAGCGTTCAAGGAACTTTTCCGGGTAATTTTTCTTGCCAAGCAGAAGGTGACCCTTCTGAACGCTGGTCTCCAATTGAATAAGCTGAAAAGGTCAAAGTATTTTGTCTGATCTTCCTGTCATTAAAAGAACACTAGATATTTCATTACTTATGAGCGATAAAAAAAAAAATAATTTTTGGTCAACATCAGGTACAAATTTAGAGGGCAGGGGGGAGAGGGAGCTAAAGACCTGAACATCCCCTTTTCTCCACCGCCAAAATACCCTGTTTTTTACAATCTTTCCGATAGTTTTTTTTTACCGATTTTACACTTTTTCGAAGCATGTACCCTCACCCCCTAAGAAAAATAACAAAACACTGCAAACAGGCCTATTTCATGCTACGGAAAATATGAAAATGTCAATGTTTCTCCAGTAAACTGTGTTCATTTTCAATTCTTCTGGCTTGGCCCTACCCTTTCATAAAGTACCACCAAACAAATACCGACAAACTCTATAAAATAAACCCCGAATAAACTCCAGCTACGCCTCGTCCTGCTTGTAACCATGCCATCGGAATCCTCCAACTGACTCGACATCCTTGCTGACGACGTTATGATATTATCTCACTTTACCAGCTTTTTTTTTTCTTCTATGAAGAAGGGGGCTTGCAGGTAGTATCTGGCGTGATAAAGTCTCTTCCGTCCGGCTCATTACGCGACCTAGTTCCTTGAGACGTCTTTTCTTGATCAAGGTCGGAACATCAAGCTTTTGTCTGCGCATTTCCAGCAGCCGTTGGTAGATGATTCTTCGCAACATTCTTATTTTGCTAATGACCCGTAGACATTTTCGGTCAAGAGTCAAGCTGACGCTCTTCCTCTGCCTTGACGGGCCAAGTCTCATATCTGTATAATAAAATTGATCGTACGCAGGCTGAGCAGATCCTAAGTTTCGTCAAAAGGTCAATTTGTCTTCTAGTCCATAGTGGTTTGCAGAGCTGGCCAAAGAAGGACAAAGCTTTGATAATCATGTAATGAATCTCACTGGAAGCTCCCTCTTTAGCCTCTATGAATGACCCCAGATATTAGAACTATTCAACCCTCTCAATAAGTTCTTCATTGAGGCATATCGAATTGTTCTCTTTGGTTGTAAAATACTTTGTTTTAGGGATAATAATCACGAGTCCTGTCTCACTAGTAGCATTCAATACTCTTTCCATCATATTCAGTGCTTTCTGGGTGGAGTCTGTGAATGGAGAACCACCGTATGCATATTCAATATCAGCAATCTTTTTTTTTGTATTGAAAAGGCGACACAAACATCTTCTTAGAATGCGGTTTTCATAGTCCGATTTATAATACAGTTTAAAAGAATCGGTGATGCCAGACATCCTTGGCAGAAGTCATAAGCTATTTCAAGTAGTTCCGTTAGTTTTTCATATATTAGTACGTTGCACAGGGTATTCTTATAGTATGCTCTTAGCAGGTCGACTATTTTCAGCGGAACACTGATTTCGAGCATGATTTGTCACATCAAGGTTTGTAACATCAAATCAATTGCGACAATGAAGTCGAGAAAGACTCCGAAGGTATCCAATCCGTGAATGAAACGCTGGCGAAGAAGAAGGCGAAGGATAAAGAAATGGTCTACACATCCCATTCAAGGGCAAAAACCATGGATTGTAGCAGTGTTACGGATGTCCTGGGAACATATTCAGCGTTTTAGACTTTATTAAGTAGGTTTGTTAGGGTTTCAAAGAGCACCAGACTTGCTTTCCATATTTCTTTCCGGACTTTATATGGTCTTCACAGGGGGATTTATACTTTTTTGAGAGACTTTACGGCATTTTCTGACTTTATCTATCGAAGATGGAGATACATCGTAGGAGTGTGATTGAGTTGCTTGTTGCACATTTCGGCTGGGCTGGACGGAGAAAGTTTGAGGTGTAGTCGGGCCTCTCCTATTTAACAGATCAATGAATTGTTCGTTTTATTGGTTTATTCGTTCTAGTTGTCCTGTGATGATAGTCTCATCTGTCATTTTCAGATTTTCTGTGGTGGTATTTTTTTTCTTTTTCAATTTCAGCTCTTTGCAGATCCTATATTGTTTACGGGTCTCATTTCTAGCTGCAGCCTCTTCTGAGTTTATGGCCAGCTTTGACCAGTAGGCGCATTTTTCTCTCTCCTTGCCAGCATATGAGTTTTCTTCTAGAGCTCTTTGAATACCGTCTTGTTCGATGCGTTCTCTTCTCATCCAGGACGTTGAGTGTTTCGATGGTGCATTACTTTTTAGTGCCTGTCGTTCTCTTTCCCAGACCTTGGACTGAGACATCTTGTGTAGGCTAATGTCTTTGATCTTTGACCATGTCCTCTATATGAATTCCTTTTCTAGACTCTCATTTTCTTTTTGTACTTGTTCAAAATCTAGAAAGCGGTTTTTCCACTCCTTGTCAAAGTCAAGCCGGACTTTCGGGATTTAGAGTTTCTCAGTGTTATATCTAGGAGGTAATCCGGTTTTTTTTCTCGGTTTGATGGCTTCAGTTGCAATGTAGCAGGAAAAAGGAAATGGTCTGAGCCATTCTTTTACCCGGTATCGGATCCTCTAAACACTCGACAGTTGACCACCCATGATCTCCATGTCTGGTGGATCAATATGTAATGGATCTGAGGAAGGATATTTACGTCTCTGGATTCCCATGTTAAAGTGTGGGCATTCTTATGCTGAAAGAATGCGTTCACTATGGATGGATTATTATGCATTGCGAGCTGAAGCAGACGCATGCCATTAGGTCATCTAAAACCACGTCCATATGGTCCAATTTTAGTATGTTTGGAAGGGTTCAGAAGAGGCTCAATCCTGGCGTTAAAATCTCCTCTAAGTAGCAGCAGATCTCGTTTTAGGCACCTATCAATTGTATTATGCAGCTGGTCATAAATAATATTTTTCTGCGGGTCAGGTGAGTCACGAATAGGTTCGTAAGCAGCAATGATTGTTATATTGATGGAACGCCCAAGCATCTTGATCCACGCAATACAACTTCATACCAGCTCCCATTCTCGCAGTCGACTCAACCCTTTTCCGTCGGAGCAATCCAGCTCCATGTAGGCCAGATACGTTGCTCTAATCTGAATTATAGAGATAACATTTCTTGCTAGTGACTGGGTCATGAATGATCTTTTTGCCCTACTCATTGATCTTCGTTTCCATTAGGCATAAAACATCGAAGTTATAACGATGAAATTCTGCGCCGATGAGAGCCTGCGTTACGTCATACCATGGAACGTACGTTCCAGGTCGCTATACACAGGCTTTTTGTTTGAGTATCTTCATCGACGCACAGCCGGCTTGCGGACTTTTCACGAAGGTTGCCAAATTTTCTTCGGCGTCGCCTACCGGGAACGCCGTAGCACGGTTTGATCTCTTCCAGTCCAACTTTGTATTATATTTCGTGGGAATTTGGTTAACCGATGGCTCCCCAGGACTTCGGTTACCCCAGTGCATTAGCTTCCTTTTAACTAAAGGTAGGTATTTCGCAGGGAGATCCACTTTTCCCCCGGCTTGAAGTGCACTTGGGGATATCCCTGTCGGAAGATAGAGACGGGGGCAGAACCCCTAAACCTAACCTCAAGAATTACTTCCATCTAAATCTAATTAAAATATACCCTATTGACAAATTGACTTCAAAATATTCCCCTTACAATAAATATCCAATTACCAAGGACATCAAAATGAAAACCTCTTTAGCCCCCTGGACTGACCTTAGGTTTATTCATACCTAAAAAAAAATAAATAAATAAATAAAAAATGCGATTTTCTAAGATTTTCTCTTTGGTTGTTTCAAACTTATGACCTAACCTCAAGAAATACTTCCATCTAAATGTAATTAAAATATACCCTATTGACAAATTGACTTCAAAATATTCCCCTTACCATAAATATCCAATTACCAAGGACATCAAAATGAAAACCTCTTTAGCCCCCTGGACTGACCTTAGGTTTATTCATACCTAAAAAAAAAAAAAAAAATGCGATTTTCTAAGATTTTCTCTTTGGCAAACTTATGAAGCTTTTAGGGCAGTATTGCAATTCTGTCAGTCACCAAGTTCAACTGTGAAAATAAGTAAGCAATTGACGCATTAAACCCGGTAAAGCTCTTTGTCCGTGAGAAATCAAACATAAACAATTGGTTGATTCCATAGGACAACTACAACTTCAAAGGAAAGCTATGCCTTTATAAGCTCTTAGGCTCTTTTTCTTATTTCTTTGCTGATGTTTTACCCATGCTTCCGTTCTTTAAATTTAACGCCTGCTAGAAGCACATGGTGTGGAAACACATGTGGTGTTCATGCTAGAACACCACATGGAGATCATTAAAATTAAAGTCCCGATTTTTCCTTGTTTTTTAAGACATAAAAGGTCAAGTAAGTTTTCAAGTAACAAATTTGAAAATTAGAATTCATTTTCACTGTCCTTGATACTTTAAGCTCACTGGATTCCAACTCTTTGTAAGGCATAGAATTACTAACAAATCTACTGGTTTTGTGTAGTTTCTTATAAATTGCGCAAATTACGTAAGTGGTTGCATTTCTTATTTTTCAACGTAATATTCTAGCAAACTAGCTTGGAATATTGTCTTTATTCTTTTGAAAGTTAGTTTTCAAAATATAGGTTTTTCAATAACAGATAAATCCCTAAGACAAAACTCGTAAAATTTGAGATATTAAATAGAAAAAACTAATTATCCTTATAGGTTCCAAGGGGGTAAACTTCCTTGAAAGATTTAACTGCGACCCTGCTCTCCTGAAAAGAAACGGTTGTCTGTGTTTCTAAACCGTATGGATGGTAAAATGAATGGACGGATGAACAAGTACATATACATTCTCGAGGGTAATATATTCTCGAACCACTTTGCTTCATAGAAAAAACAAGCTATCAAAGCTGGGTATTAGTCGCAAATAATAATCCCATTGGCTCTGAGGGTTAGGTCACCTTTAGATGCAAATTTATTGATACTTTCAACCATTCTGAACAAAATATTTACTCCAAAATACTGATCAAATTCTGATCAGCACTAAAATTCTCAAATCCCGATCAAACGACCATTTGCCAAATCAGAAGAGCGTGGCCCCTCTCCTATACGGAATAAATTCTGCTCGTTTTAGGGTTTAATGTTACTCTTTACTTTCAAAATAAAGGCGTAGACCAGAAATGTTCCTGAGAATCAGGACAGAATAGGTTCCTCTCCCTTTCCTAAAACTAATTCTATATTTATCTGAAGGCCCAATGAGAGTTTAGATATTTTGGCATTAAAATGCGCTCTTTGAGGCATCTGCACCCCCCCCTCCCCCCCCGTAAAAATGATCTACTAACCTTCTTCATAATAGATGATGCACAATCACAAATCATTACATATCATTTTATGAAATATGAAGAAAATTTTAGTTAAATGAAGCTTTAAAATAAATATCAGAAACATTTTTCTGTAATAAGAAGGGAGGTATCACCCTTATTCAGGCTTAACCTAAATGAAAGGAGATGAGAGACTAATTTCTACCCTCCCCCTATACTCCTTCCTACAAAAAAACGAGAAGATAATGAGGAATTAGTGAAGACAGTGAATTATTTAACTCATTGAATGTGATTAACTCATTGAGTGAATTATCATGAAGACAGTGAGTCATTATTTCCATACTCCTTCCTATATTTATCTAAAGACTCGGGGAGATTGAGACATCTTGGGCATTGAAATTCACTTTTTAGGCATATCTCCCTTTCCCTGCCTACATAATTGACCCTCCCCCACCACTTCTTCATAATAACTGATTTAAAAATTATACAACTTTTCTTCGTTCTTGTTATTTGTATTAATTTCTATTTGACTTCTAAATTTTACATTTAGGAAGAGTTGTTGGGGAGAGATTTTTCGGGGGGAGTAAACCTGACTCCAAAAACAGAACATTTCAGTACCAGTTTAACGCTAGAATATGTTATTGCCGTATCGCTATGAAACACAACATGGCAGTTGTTGTTGCTTTTTTTTAGTTGTTACTGCTATTCTATTTCGACAATACTATTTAAACCAAATTTTAGTAAAATCTTAAGTAATTAAGGCAGAATAAACATTAGATAAATTTAAATTAATATTTCTTACGCCCATGACATATCATATATCAGATCAGCACCGTTTTGAATATTTTTTTTCCTCTGATGAATTTTATTCAAATTACGTCATTCATGGTATCTCATTCCATTTGAGTATTCTTCCATGTCGGGCATAAAACCATTATTTAGAAGCTTGAGCATGAAAGTAAATTTAAAGATAAAAATTTATCTTCAAATTAATTTTCAATATTCTCCCTTGGAGCTTTGAAACTATTATTTAGAAATCTGAACCGATTATTCAGTCTGAGTAAAAAAAAATGCATTTTTTAAGTACTTGAATCTCTGAAACCAAGGATCTAAAAGCTACAATAGCTATGCAAGAGTTAACATAACTACAGTAGACGACTCTTCCAATGCACATAAATCAGATCTATTCCATTTTTCTTCCTTTATTATTCTTATTCCATTTCAGCAGTTTACTCTAATAATTCCATTTATTAATCGTACAGTTTGAAGACCAACAAACGGAAATCCAAACAGAGAATTAGATTTTAACGATTTTACCAACAGAAAAAAGAATAGCCTAAACAAAATACATAAAGGAAAACACAACAGACGCTACTCAAACAAAAAGAAAAACAAAAGGAGAACACACTAAACAAAATTCAATGTGTTAAATCACCAAATCAAAAACAATAAAGCAACAAGGAAAGGTAATATCTGCATATGTATACTATACTATATATACTATATACAGATATTTTGCCTAGTTGCTTTATTATTTGTGCTTTGGTACTTTGCCACATTGTATTTTGCTTATAAGTGAATTTTCCTTTCGTTTTTCTTTCTTTTTTTTGTGCAATGACTGTTGTGTTTTTCTTTATGTATCTTTATTATGCTAGTTTGTTTTATTTTCTTTTCATAAAGGCTTACAGATGTGAAGCCAAAATATTCAGACTTTCATAATTATTTTAGTAGCAAAAAGTGTTTTTTTGTTTCTTTCCACTGCCTTATTAAAATCTTTTACCGCTTTTAATATATTTTTATTATAATTGCAAATAGAAAGGTAGCGTGGTCAAAGAAATCCCTTTAAAATTGCTAATTAGACTTCCAAATTGAGAGTTAAATGTTAAGATGAAATTTTTTTTAGCTAAAACAGAATGGCCCATAGATAAGCTAGAACAACGTTGCTTACAGAAGATAATTCTTCGAATGCATCGCGTATCAAATCAGTTTCATCTTGAATTTTTTTTCGGACGATTTCGACTGGTTTCAAAGGAATATTAGCTATTTGATCACAACATTCCAATGCTTGTGCTGTTCTTAATAACTCCATGCCTTCGTTTCTAGGGTAGGATTGAAATGCAATTACCTAAAAATAAAAATTTTCATCAAAATAACCAGACTAATAACTTCAAAGAATTATTTAAAAAATTGTAATCAGAAGTCTATATAGGTAGACACATCCAGAAATGCATGGTTGGATGATGACATGTCCGGTCAGAATGTCAGAATTGTTATTACTTCACTTGTTAGAGTTTTACCCCATTGACAGGGTATGTTCCTAGTATGCAGGATGTAATGGATATCAGTCCCACTGGTGGCTAAGTATCGATAGCAATCTTTCATTCATTAATAATCAGACTGAATTCATACTTCATACGCAAGCATAAAAACTCACACACCAAAAAAAACCGCAAAAAGAAAAATGATATGAAAAGAAACCAAACAAAAGATAGGTACATAGTTCAATATTTCAAAAACATAAAAACAATTAATATCGAAAAGAAGTTAAAAAGAAATTAAATCCGTAAATCAAAACCCAAAGAAAGAGTAAACAAAAGAATAACAAGGAAGAGAGAAACTATTGGGATGGTTCATTAAATTTGTTTGTAGGAAATGAAGAAGAAAAATATTTTTAACGAACTTACCAAAAAAAAAGCCTATACAAATAAGCATTTCAAAATTAGTAAATAAACTTTACACAATGAGCTATAAAAAGGAAATAGGGGGGGGGGGGAGATATACTTATTAAACATATCTTATTGAGGGGTAAAATATTCTTCTGCATCTTTCAGTGGGGAATTTTACTGGGACGAAGTTGGGGATTTTTGTTGAAGCGGAACAAGGGAAGTAATGACTAAGAGGGAGGGGGGGGGGAATTTACTAGGGAAAAGTGAATTAATTCTTTCGTTATGGAGGGTACTACTCGCGAAACGCAAACTTTACCCTTATCAAGGATACTTCTTAGGCACGTTTTATGGACTGCCTCTACTCTGTCCAACAATTCATCGAAAATTGCAGAATGGCAAACAGGATGGAAGGATGCCAAGTAAGGGTACAAATGAGAAGGAAATTTTCAAACAGTGTCATGTTGGACACCTTTACAGATTTATAAACAAGTTTAAGGAAGTAGAATGTGATTTTAGCGCAGTTTAAATATCAACAATATGGTACTCTATTTTAAATCGCTAAAGATGGTAAAACCAAGTTGTTTTATAAGTTCCCTAAATTTCCCTTACGATCAATTTCAAGGGGAATTCTCGCTGCTTTCTAAGCGGATCTTGGCCCTCTATTTAAAGATGGGAAAGATTTTTCTTAAGGCTTCCTAAAAAAAACTTGGAAAAATAAAAATGAGGCAAGTTTTATACACTAGCATGACAGTTCGGTCATATTAAGCCCGCAAAGTTTACTCCAAGAACCTCCAACTTTTGTAATTAACCTTTTATTGTTGTGTTCTACCATACTTATTCAAAAAAATAGCTTATTTTTTTAGTAGTTTAAGACCGCTTCATAGAACGAAGAGAATTTTCTATTAAGGAGTAAAGACAATTTACTATTTAAAAATTCAAGTTCAAAAAATTGATGGCTATTTTAGTATACTAAAAAAAGCAGAATGCTTCTTGAAGAGTGTATCGGGAAAGGACCAAGTCCTTAGTTCAATAGCTAAAACCAAATTCATAAGAATGTACTTGGCATCTCGGCTGCAGTATTTCGTAAGATTACATCATAGACAGCGCAATAGCACTGCCTAAGTGAAGATTGATGTTGGCACAATATATCTTTTTTTTTCTCTCTTCTGACCTCTTCTGACCTTTTCTCTCTTCCGGGGCTCATACGATTGGAACTTCACAGTTCTAATGCCCTTTTAAGAGTCAAAAGTGATTGGTGTGTAACCAGCCCCCCCTCTCGCCCATCCGTTCCTCAATCCCCGGAACTGGCCAGTTTGGGATATACATTTTTTATGCAAGGGCTATAAGTTATACTAGTTGCCAATTATTAACATATAAGGTTTTTATGTAAGGCGTGGTCGATATCCAATTTTTCATAATAATTCAGCTATTTTATATTTGATTATCACACCCCCCCCCCTACTGCGCGCGAGGCAAGGTTGATCAGGGATAATAGTTGCCATTTTTTAACATATAAGTAGGTTTTTTTATTCTTTGTATATATACATAACTTAAACTCCGTATGAGAGGATATCTTTTAGGATGACCCCCCCTACTTTGCTAGGGGACCTGGTGCTCAGGGCTAAGAGGTGGAATTTATTAAAATATAAGGTGTTTATGTCAGGAGTGGTCGATATGAATTTCGGAGGAGACTCATTCAATTGGAAATCAGGAAGTCAGAAAATAGCATGAGTAGAGCTGACAGCCCCCATGCCTTCTCAAGACCAGAACATAATTTCTGCTTTACTGAAAAAAATACAAATGAATGTGCATTGTCAGTTTAATATAAGCCTACATATGCTGATATTTGTTCCTTAAAGTCTTAATAATTTTTGATTTGTTAAGTTAAAAAAGTGAAAACATTTAATATGTATTTTTTTTTCAGTAAAGGGCAAATTATGTTCTGGTCTTTAAAAGGCATGGGGTTTGTCAGCCGTACTCATGTTAATTTCTGCTCGTTTTGAGTTTTACTCGGTTATTTATTGTAATTTATGTTTGCTTTGGGTTTCATTTATCCTATGAGGCAACTGTGTTGTGTTTTCGTTTAGTCTCCAAGAAGGCAATAAATGTAGATCAATAACTGTTTTTTAAACTGAAAACGGGCAGCAGTTTTAAGTTATAATGAAAATTATTTTGGAGCTTATATCTTGTTTTATGAGTTTTTAAGGTTTAAGTTTTGACAAATTATGGTAGTTAGAAATCTCCGTTGTAATATTCAAAAACTATATTGCCTTCCTGGAAAGTGTTTTTTAGTTGCATCACTTTTAAGACACATCTGTAGTTTGTAGCACTTACTCGTTTACAAAATTCTTCAACCATTTCAACAATGGAACAAACTCCCTGATAATACTGTTTATATAAAGTCCTTCCTCCAACTTTAGGAGTTTGCTCGAGAGTGTTTTGCAATACATAGAGCCGAGGTATCATTGCGCTAAACAGTGACTTCAACGTTTCAATGTCTGGGTAGGGCGGTGATCCAAGCATAAGTGATATTTTCGTGACATCATGGGAAATAAGTTTTGACATTGAAACTAGAAATAAAGATCCGATTATGATCACAATAAAAAACAGCTCACAAATATCCGGAAGACTTGTAAACACTTGTCAGCTGAAACTTCATATAACTCTTGATGCCTCATAAATTGTTCTCTATCTTATAAGGAACATCCTATAGCCATGAGCGTGGGCGAGACGAGCACGAGAATGGGTACACTTCAGAGAACTTATTATCCACTCCTAAAAAAGACCTTGCAAGGTTGAGTTCTGACAGAAGATAGCCAATGTAGCTCCAATCCCATATGTAGCTCGCAAGTTTCCCTCCTCAAAGAGCAATCCCTAGGTACACCCATGCCCGTTTCTTAGCTCAACGATCGATATCTTAAAAGAGAAAAATATAAATAGTAATAGAATTGTCAAATTTTATAGTTTTCAAGTGGTTGAGCGCAAAGATAAAATATAAGAGGTAAAAGGATTCTGCTCTGGTATAAAAAAATATCCTATCTGAAGTACAAGATCACTTATAGAATTAATTTTGGTTTCATATTTCTTTTTAGTCTATCTTCAAGGTTTCTTGTAGTCTTTCCGTTAAAATATAAATGGTATAAACCGAATTAAATGTGCATAACGCCTGCAAGTGAGACAATTTACTCTATAGTATCATTAGTGCTACTCTTAATCATTTGGCTAATTCGAAACTGCCAATTAAAAAAAAAAAACTTTCATAGCTTGTGAAAGCATTCCTTTATTTTGCTGCATCCTGCACCACAAGTAAGAATCTGCTCATGATTCACCTGCAACTAGGAGAGAGGGGATTCTGCACTTCCTAAATCTTGTTTATAAGACTTTCCTTTTCTAGAAAATTTAAGAATTGTCACACAGAGAATGTGATAATTCATAATTTGACCCTCTTCCGTAGATAAAAGAAAAAATAACACTGCACCCCCACCCACATACACACTCCCTAATTCTGTAATTACTAGGCGTAAGTGATCATGGCATTTCAAAGCAACAATCCTTCCAAAAATTTTTAGGTCGGGAAAGTATTAATAACAGAATTTTAGTTGCAATTTTTTTTATGACCAAAAAGTGCAAGGCATAATTTTTTATTGCAATGGAGGAAGAGCATGGGCAGTAGTGTTGGCCTTAAGTGGCGTAGTGCTACAGTGATCATTGCCACCTTCAAGATCTGCAAGAACATGGCTCTGCCTTACCTACTATTTTCCTTTCACTATCGCTTACTGCTACTACAGCTTACCATGTTTACTAAGTATAGTAAGTGATAGCTTTCAATTTGTTTCAATTAACAAGCTAGCTTTCAATTTTTATGCATTACTACTACAGTTACTATTAACTCACTGCAGCACCAAGCCGCCTGAGGCCGACAAAGCCGCACTCGCTCCTCCTCTACCCCAATCTAGTCAATTTTGATGCATTATCTTTCAATTTTTATGCATTACTACTACAGTTACTATTAACTCACTGCAGCACCAAGCCGCCTGAGGCCGACAAAGCCGCACACGCTCCTCCTCTACCCCAATCTAGCCAAAGCTTCACTCTTTACCCCCTTCCATGACGTTTCAATTACGCTCCTCCTCTACCCCAATCTAGTCAAAGCTTCACTCTTTACCCCCGTCCATGACGTTTCAATTTCTTTTAAATCCTTCCTTGTAAATTCTTCATGCCCCATTCAGGGGCGCCCTGTTTTCATTTGGCCACAGATGGATGTCCCAAAAAAATAATCTTTGACAATCTGTCTGTCAATGTCAACTTTTGACTCATTATAGCTCCAGAAAGTAGGATAGAACCATATTTTTTATACAGCGTGTTGTTCAACATACGATCAGTCAAAGAGGTACCTCAAACTATCATAGGCAGCACAATAGCGCTGCATAAGTAAAGAGCAAAGTGGGCACAATGTATTTTTTTTCAGCAAGGCACTATATACGGAAGGAGTTGTCGTAAAAACTTAGGAAAGGGATCATTCGATTGGAAATTGAAAGTTCTAGTACCCTTTTTAAAAGTCAAAAGTGATTGGAGTGCAACCGCCCCCCCCCCCTCACGCATATTTTTTCCCCAAGACATCCAATCGAAATTTTTAGATAGTCATCTAGATCAGCATAGTTGAAAGGTCCAATAGTAATGTCTCCAAAGATGAAAATCCCCTCCCCTCCAGAGCACTTCGAACACGGGCTGTAAATTATACAATTGGCCCATTGTTTACATATAGTAATTATTATAAGATAAGGGGGGCATGTTTGACCTTCTGTGCCCAAAAAGGCCAAAGGCATTCAGGTAAAGCTTTCAGGGAATGTTAAGCGGAGAGTTGGACCAAACCGAAACACACTATGTTCATGCGGGTTGTCAAAAGGGTGTATCTCAGGAATGACCTAAAGTATTAAGTTCGAACTTTAAGGGAATGATGAAGGGAATGATTAACTGACCAAAAGGCAATGCATACATGCTACTACTACTAAAACTACTTCTACCCATACCACCACGACTACAGCTACTGCTACTACAACTTTTATTGCAACTACTACTAAGGCTGAGGAGATGTTGAGGGCGAAGTTGATCATAATCAAAACGCACTATGTACATACCGGTTGCCAAAAAGGGACATTAGCAATATCTTAGGAACGACTTAGCGTATCAAGTTGAATTTTCCAGGGCATGATGGGATGTTCAACTGACTACAAGGCAAAATTTGCATACTACTACTGTTACTTATACTACTACTAATACAATTACTACTACTACTCCTAGTAATATATCATGACTCCTACTGCTACTAAGGCTAAGGGTAAGAAGGTAAAAATTTCAAAGAATATTGAGGGGACAGTTGAGCTTAATCAAAACACACTCCGCGCATGCTGTTTGTCAAACAGTCATATCTCAGGAGTGGCTTGGGGCATTAAGTTGGAACTCTCAGGGAAGAATGAGGAGGACGATCAATTGACGAAAAGGCAACAAGTGCACGATACTACTACTACCACTATCCCACTACTACTACTACTACTACTACAACAACAACTACTGCGTCTATCGTGACTACTACTAAGGATAAGGGTATTAAGGTGAAAATTTGAGGAGAGGTTGAGGGGGAAGTTGAACTAAATTAAAACACTATGTGCATAGAGGTTATCAAAAGGGCGTATCAACAGTATATCAGGTGCTGCTTAGAGTATTAAATTGAATCTTCCAGAGCATGATGGGAGGGATACTCAACTGACCAAAAGGCAGTACATGTATACTACTACTATTACCACTACTGCTACTACTACTACTACTACTACCACTACTACTGCTACTACAACTACTACTTCTATCATGACGACTACTAAGGCTAAGGGTATTAAGGTGAAAATTGAAAGAGAGGTTGAGGGGGAAGTTGAACTAAATTAAAACACTATGTCTATAGAGGCTATCAAAAGGGCGTATCAGCAATATCTTAGGTGCTGCTTAGAGTATTAAATTGATACTTCCAGAGAGTGATGGGAGGGATGCTGAAATGACCAAAAGGCAATATATGTATACTATTACTGCTACTAGTACTACTGCTACTGCTGCTATTACAACTACTAATGCTACCACTATTAATACAACGACTAATACTCCTAAAGTTACTACTACTATTGAAATTATTACTATCACAACAACTAAGGGTATGAGGTGAGCAGTTCGGTGTGTGAAGTTGAAGCTTACAGGGTTTGTTGTGGGGGATGTTGAACTAACCAAAGATAAAATTTGCATGCTACTAGTATTACTTCAACTGCTGCTACTGCAACTAATACTACTACCTCTACTAATACTACTGGTTTACTACTACTAAAGCTAAGGGTATGAAGGTGAAAATTTTAAGGAATGTTGAGAGGATGTTGAACTAAAAAAAAAAAAACACAATGTCCATGCAGGTTGTCAGAAGGACACATCAGCAATGTCCCTGGAACTGTTTAGGGTATTAAAATGAAACTTTCAACGAGTGTTGAGGGAACGCTTAAAAAAAATTGCTATATGCATTCTAATTCAAGCTATTTTAATGCGTTTAGTATTTTAAACACCTGTACTTTAGTTTTTTCACTTACTGTGGACAAGGTTCAATCTTGTTAAGTACTGTCGAATACCAGTAGTTGACTGTCTAATTTCATCTTTGTTACCACCAAATTGTTTCTAAGAAATGACAGTGTTATTATTTACGGAAGTAGAACAGTATCAATCTTGCAATCTTTTAGTGTCATAGAGGACTAAATCCTATTCAATGTTAAATTAAGTAATTGTCTTTCAATTTCTATACTTCAAAGAGTTTGGTTATTATTCAGCCTGTTTTACATTGTCCAGGCTTTTCCATCTTCTTAACATGTGTATCACAAGAACACACATTTACTAAATATTATTTTACTCGGAATATTATAACATATAGGCGATTATTCCAATAAAAGCAATCAATTACTGATGACTCAACAAAGATGATAAAATTGTCCCTTAAATTTAAAGGCTATCAATACGAATTACTAACTACTACACCGTGATTACCTTCTTTATAAGCTTAACCATTTATCTTTTGAAAAACAAACACTAGTAAATAAATTACATACAAATTTAACATAAAATAATAGTTTTCATAGATCAGTCAGGAAACTTCTGTCTCTTGGCTAGGTGATTGAATTAGAACTTAAAATTCATTGAGACTGTATTGGCTTTTACATGAAAGACACTTTCAAAAATCCTGTGGACTATTCTAAAAAATATGCACCTTACATCATTGTACCTGCAACCTGAATAACTACTTTTGAATTTTTTTTACACAACAATGGTTCAGTCATTCTAATTGCCCAGCTTTAAATGTGGTGACGATAAATTATATGAAACAAGAAAAGTCTTTATGAAATAATTCATTACATCAAAATCAGTACAAGCTACTAAAAAATGATTTTCCTTTTTTTTCATTGCAAAGACAAGTAATATCTTACACAACAAAGGAGCCTTCACTGCCCTGAGCACAAGCTCAGGTTAACTAAAGACACTACGCTTGCCATTTTAGTTTCTAATATTTTTAACAAACTTAAAACCTGATTGAGCAGAGAAGAAAAAGGCAAATCCAATATTAAAATATTTATAGAATAAACAAATTATTTCAAATTATATAAGCACTGACCAGCTTACCTATAGTTTCTCTAAAGTTTTCAAGCGATTGACCAATGCAGCTCAGATCATGATGTCGTAACTCTGAGAAAAGAAACGAAAACGAAAGTGAATAAACGTGGTCATTGACAGGTCAAACAGGTATCATCCAGAGTCACTAGGCCTAGAAATTGACAAGCTTAAACCATGAAATTTACCAGGGCTGACAATATCATTTGCTAATTTTCCAATATATTCCTTAGAGTTGCAAGGAAGACTTCAAATGTCATTTTTTTTTTTTACATATACACAATCATAAAGTATACAAAGATCTGACCATAACTGGGGAGAGGTGGGTGGGTCAGGGGTATTATTTCCAAGAATGAATTAGGTTTAAACATCAAAATAGTACTTTTTAGGCTCCAAGACTATTTATTTGTCAAGAATGGGGAAGCGGTCTTTAAACCAATATAAGAGGAACCCCCCTTTCCTCCATTTCGAGCAGGTATATACACAGGATCAAGTCTTAAAACTTTTGCCACTATGCCAAAGCATACAGGCATACAGGGGAACATATATTTACAGCTAGACCCCGGCACCACGCCGGCGGATCGCCCGAACGCCGCCGACGAGATGCCCGGTCGACCGCCACCGAAGTGTCAAAACGCCGCCGGCACGCCGCAGGCGCGCCACCGCCGGCACGCCGCAGGCGCGCCACCGCCGGCAGAGGCGGCGGCGTTCGGTCGACTTTCAATTAATTGTGCGGCAATTCTTTATTGCGTCAACCGCAAAGCCGGAGCTTTTCCTTCTCGTGTGGTTTAGTATTTTGATTTTCTTGTTTAGAAATCAAGCAGGGCTTGCACTATCCCCGAATTTTCGGGTATTTCCCCGAAAATCTATGCGTCACCCCAAAAACAAATTTAAAATAAAATTTCAAAATAGGGATAAAATCCTTTTTAATAGACAGTGTATAATAAATTTCAAAAAAAATTCCAGATATTTCAGTCACATATACAGTGACCGAAATATCTGGTATTTTTTGTGAAATTTATTATACACTGTCTATTAAAAAGGATTTTATCCCTAGTTTGAACTTTTATTTTATCGTCATGGAAAGGAGTGTGGTCTCCAAAATTATCTAAGAAAACAAATTTGGTTCCCTGAATCCCCGAAAATCACGCCATCACGGTGCCACCCCTAGCGATTTATCACCAGTGAGTTTCCCTGCCAAATATTACTTTGCGTACCATAATTCTTCACTACTCTCTTGTTCGTTAATTTTCGTCTCTTTTGTTACTTTGCATAAAAACCAGACAGAAGCAATATGCAATTGCAAATATTGCAATATACACAGTTCTTCATATGTCGAAAAAAAAAGTATCGTCTTTATGAAATGAGTTTAAATCATTTCGAATGCAGTTTCCCAATCGCTATTTCTTACATCATTCGTAGACAAGAATTTGGTTTTCAAGTTGAATAGAATTATAGAACTCATTCATTACTATACAGCTTCAGCCTTCAGCTGGATTTTGAAATTGACAGCTGACATGTTGTTTCTACAGCTGAATTGTAAGTTTGCAGAATTTTTTTTCTTTTGTTATTTTTAGATAAGATTTTTTTAATGTTTAATACTCAATTGCTGAATGCCTGATAGAAAATACAATCTTCTTTCTGAAACATATTGACCCCCCCCCCCCTAAAAAAATAACTTCTATTGAGACAAAATTTAGCTATAGACTAAGCTATGTACAAGCTATAGACTAAGCTATGTACAAGGTTGGGGAATTAAAGATTGAAACGGAAGTTTCCCCAAAAAGATGATTCATAAATAAATTGTAAATTATTGCCTATAAGGGGAGGATAGGGAGCTATCATTTTCAAATGATAATACCTCATTTTTTTATTGAAAGCAGGGACGCCAAACAGATAATTTTTTTTTTTTCATTTAAAGTGGAGACAGAAGAAAATGATATCAAATTCCCTGGGAAACCATTGAAATATTTTGATAGACCCAGGGCCCCCCATTGGGACTTTTTCATGATCTTAGGTATTTTGCGATTTCTCATTGGTTACTGGCCTAATTTGGCTTTTGTGTGTGCTCCCTTTTAATTAGATTCTTTGGATCTTATTGAATGCCACGGCGAATCTATGACTCAGTTTTGCAGTAAATTGAGGTATATCTGAATAATCTCGACATTTTTGTTGTTGTCTTTGTACCCCTTTACTCAAACCCTCAATTTTTTTTTCAAGGAACACTAAGATTTTTCATGTTATTTTGCGTGTTTGTTAGAACCTTATAGTGACCTAGTTAATTATTAAGTAAATTATTTTTCTAGTGTAAAGCTGAGACGGTATCCTATCAAGGTGGTATCCAGAGGGGGGGGGTTAGGGAGGTATTACATTTAAATGATAATATCTCGAATTTTTTTTTATTGAAAGCAGGGATGCCAAAAGTTATTTTTTTTTTAATTTAAAGAAGACGGCATCCTATCAAGGTGGTATCCAAAGGGGGGGGGGAATAGTGAGCTATCATATTTAAATGATAATACCTCGATTTTTTTTTTGAAAGCAGGGATGCCAATAAGTTATTTTTTTTAATTTAAAGAAGAGACGGTATCCTATCAAGATGGTATCCAGAGGGAGGGGCATAGGAAGTTATTATATTTAAGTGATAGTACCTTGATTTTTTTTTATTGAAAGCAGGGATGCCAAAAAATTGAAAAGTTGACAAAAATTAACAAGATTTTCGTGAATTATACTTGATACAGCACTTGTATGGTTTTATCATCCAAACCGAAAGGGACAAATGCGTCCGACCCGTTTTTTTTATTATTGATGAAACGAGTTTAATTTGAAAATATTCATTCATACAGACCATGCACATCTACATAAAAACGAATTGGTGTGGCGAAAGCGATATCAATAATCCATCCAAATGGTGTACTTGAGCGACAATGGTATCCTATTTCAAGTGCTAATGTACTGTCAATCATTCCGATCATTATCAAACCTTTCAGTTTCAATTTGGAAGGTTCAAGGAGGAGTCTTTGATAGTCTTATGACCTCAGGGTAGGCTACTAGATGTTGCAACGTTCTTACGTATCTACAGCGGTTTAGAAAATTCGATCACCCCACAAATGATTACCAAAAATATGCACAAATGCAACAAATGAAACATTTGGAATATTATAACACTTTTTACAAAGCTTCGAAGAAAAGCAAAAAAGGCTAAATACCCCTAACTACACTTGAAAGCTATTTTAAAAAGAAACTCTTTGGAGATTTCCATGGATATGACCATAGCAGAAGCTTTGAGCCTGGGTGGGGATCAAAGAGGAGTCTTTGAGTATTTTGACCACAGGTGACTTATTGTTGCGACTTTCTTAAATTTGGTAGTTTTTGTGCGCATTTGGAAATCAAAGCTTAAACTCAGTAACTGATACTAAGTGTCCTAACATTTTGCTTGGATTAAAAGCGACGAACTAGGATAAAAATCTCAACATCTTCCTGGAGCTACTTCAGTCTGCATATTATTTCATTTAATTACATTTAAAACGGATGAGCTTTTCATTTTTTTTACCTAAGAAAATAGCTCGCACTTCATTTTTCTTCATACCAAACAAACTATTAAGTGTTTTTTGTTTCATTGTAATTGAAGTGTTCTCATGTGAAGTGTTCATCATGTATTTTTCAATTTTATAAATTTACTCCTTCTAGATGCAGTTTATAATTTGACTGATATTAGGTATTTATGAGTTTATAATTTGGAATGAATCCCCAAAAGAAAAAATTAAAAATATCGAAAAGAGCAGCCAAAGGCAATAAAAAAAAGCAGCAGTTCAGCCTTAGCCTACATGACATATTCTATAAAGAAGCCAAAAAAAAACTTTGAATGAATTTTTTTTAAATTGTTATTGAAAACCAGTTTTTAATACAAGGAAGGCTTTTTTGGAATCCAAAAGAGCAAAATAAACAATCAATATCAAAGTCGCCCATTTCAACTGTTTTAAAGGGGACAAAACAGATATTGGCAAAGTGCATTATGAAAAAATTAAGCTTCTAAGTTCAAAGTTATATTCCAAATTTTTACCCAGATAACTGACGAAGTTTGTGATACGGTATTTGAAGTTTTGTATGCAGTAATTCTCGACGAAAAAAAACTACTAATTTTGATAATTATTTATCTTAAGAATACATAGCTAATAGATACTTCAGCTATTATGCAAGGGTTCTGAAACGCCACAGTCATTTCGTTTCTACCAGATTTCTACCTCTATTGATGAATAATGAAGAAGGCCAGTTTCCAGTCATAGACTTTTGAATTTTTGAACTCATGAATAGGCTCGAATCTGTTGTAAATTTAAGCTATGATTTGAGACAGACTGATGAAAACATTAATGTTTGCGGTCAACACTGATCGCACCGGCGGCGCGCCGCCGACATCTTACGGGCGGCGCGCTGTTTTGGCCCCGCCGCCACTGGTCTTCCCTCATCGGCGTGGCGACGGGGTCTATTTACAGCCCCGAATCAAAAAATTTAATCTTTTAAAAGGAACGTGACAAAAAGTAAAAGAAAAACTGATGACGAGAATGGAACAGCAATAATACATATAAAAAAAGAGAGAACATATTTTGTGTGGATTTAAATCAAGAGGGATGTCGCCAGGATATATGCAGAGGGGAGGAGGCTTAGAACCCAGCACCCTTGAGATTCTACATTTTTCTGAATTTCTTGCACTTCTTATTCAAAACTTCAAATGAAATTTACTTTTTATTATCCCCCCCCCCCAAAAAAATTCTATATCTTCCTATGTATGTACCCTTTTGTCCCCGAAATGGAACTGGGAACATTTCAGAGGGGCAATTTGGCCAAATCTTGGGCTGGACAAGAAATACATCCCCCCCCCCCTCCCCGGCGATTCACTTTGTGTCGCGTACGAAAAAATGCGCGTTTTGGCAGCACATCCATTGGATGTTCTAAGTAAAAACGCATTTTCAGCACCCGTATGTTGCTTAGAAATGTACTGTAACCCAATGTGGAACTCAGTCACATTGACCTCTAAAATTAATTACAAAAATGAAGACTATAATCAACGAGGTTAAGTGGAACTTAAGCTGAAAGTGGAAAATTCAAACAAACTACAAGCTGGCCTTCCTCAGCGAGAAACTTTCTTATTTTAGTAAACAATACGTCGGTGATAGTATAATTCTTATGCTGAGGGTTGTCACTAAAACCTCTGTTTTCCTTCAGAAGAAATCTTCCAGATCAAATATATTTACAAAAAGGAAAAATGTAACCAGAACAAAAAAATATTACAGCACTCAAGGGAACAAGAAGAATCTCCGAGGTTTAATCTTTGCAAAATCGTCAACAAGCTAGTCATAGTCCAAATTTTTTACTAAATCATTCCCTGCGAATATCAAAAGGAGGTGACTGAGATGACCGTCTAATGTTGTAAAGAGTAGATAGTTTTTCACTATTTCTAGACCAGAAAACAAACGCTCATTACCTCACTGTTGTCACAGGAGGCGTGGCAGCAATACAAAGTACTTTAATTACTTCTGAGTAAGCCACTGGTAATGTCTGAAGATGGTCGACAATGTCTAGGAAGTTTTTGGCTTTTTCTGTTCGTCGAGCAAGAAACGCTTGGTAGTACAAGCTTGAGATTCGAGAAAAATGTCGTCGATATTCAGCTCACCGTACAGCGTAGAGAAATGCTTGAGCAACTCTGTGTCCATAAACTTAGTCAAGCTTGGATCCAAGGCTTCGAGTGTGCTCAGCACTGGCAAGTTATCTGTGAACCTTCTGTCAAATTCGGCTGGTAGACGGTCGAAAGTTTCGAAGTACTCTCGCTTCATTTCATCCGCCAATGTTATAATCCGATTGCCAGATTCGATGAAGTTCTTTCCTGACGTCAAACTTGTCACAAATTTTTTCAGATGCTTGGTGATAGTTTGAGTTCTTTGAGGCCGTTCTTTCTGACGAACAGAAGAGGGTTCACTAGTGGGTTCATTCACAGCAGGTACTTCGATTTCAAGTTCTGTGGCAAAATCTTTTGCCTTCACAAAAAGCGATACGAATGAAGGGTCTCAACGCAGGTCGGCGATTTCGCTTCTTGTGGCCTGAATCAGGGTGTTCGATCAAGAAATAACTAAGTGGACGGCCTGGAGCTGCTGAGACAGCGAGTTCCTCACTCACATAATTGCTTCTATGTAGTGCAACTGGAAGATAACAAGGAACGATTCCATCTTCTTCTGGAGCCCAGCTGTCTCTGCCTGTGCTTCGCTGTCGCTTCCCTCACTTACAGCAAACAGTGCAGCTAAAATACCTTCATATCGGAGGCTAACCTTCGATATAGATCGATACAAGTAGGACCATCGGGTGGTAGCACTTCTTTCCAGCTCGAGAAAGTGCAGTTGGGCAGCTTTCTGGGTCTCAACAAATAACTGATGCCGAGCGTTGCTCTTGGAAATGAATGTGTATAGAGTCTGGACCATAGAGTCTATGTGTATAGAGTGAGAAAAAAGAACCAACAGTACCGACAGATTCAACGCAGTTCGCAATGACTAAATTTAGCTTATGGACATGACAATGACTGCAGATTGCCTATGGCAATTTCACTCTCAAACGAGCTTGAACACCGGAGAATTGTCTGCTCATTACACTTGCTCTGTCGTAACACTTTCCAACACAGTAGTTCCAATCAAGTTCAATTCTTGTCACTGTTTCGTGAATTAAATTTGCTAGACTTTCAGCATCCAGGCTCTTCACGTCATAGCTTCCGATTGGTTTTTCCTTTACTTTTCCTTCGTCGAAGTACCTAAAAAGAATCCTCTTTCTTCGAGTTGTTCTTCGTTTCAACGACCAGAGCGGCAAAGTATTTAGCGCTTTTTACTTCTTGCACTATCGTGTGCTTAAGCCTGGAAGCGATCACCAAAATAAGATCGTTATGGCATTCATGGGGTGTGTAGTGACCGTACCGATCGAAAGCTTGTTGAATAGCATAGGAGAGTACTCTGCGAGAAGATTGCACGTCTCGACGAAATTTTTCTTGTTTTTCAACGATTCTGTTTCGTTGTGCCCCCTAAAGGCAGTGCTGAATCGCACCAATAGAGCTCTTACTTTTAATAAGGCTTTTACGTACTTTCTGTTCTCCTTGATTTTATTGTTTCTGTCTGCCATTAAAACAGACACGATAGGTTGCATCTCCTTGGTTTTTATGGCTTTGAACTTCGTCCACGAAACCGCACTGTCTTTGTGGCGGTCACTTCTAGTTAGCTGTTCGAGAACGTTAGAGATGTCTTTCCATCTTCTCACGCCGAAGTCTATACAAGGTTTTGATCCGTGCCTCTGCCCGGGAAGTGTAGAGGTGCCGTCAAAGTGTCTGCAGTAGAAACAGTAAACAGAGTCACTCCAGACGAAGTAGTCCAGCCACGGGTCCTTTTCATAATATGAAGCATTGAATGACCGTTTCGTGATGCCGTTTGCTGTCATTTGCACAGGTTATTGTACTAGCTTTGGTTGGGATGGTTGATCGAGTAAGGACGAAGAAATGTCCATAGGACCACTGGACCGGCGATGCTCTTCATCTTGAGGCGTATCTCGGCAAAACTGAGGCTCCGACGGACCTGCGACAGGCGTAGTGATTCTTGGGGTGTCTCGTTTCCTGCTTGCTCGATCTGAGGAACCGTCACTTCATTCGAAGAAGAAGAAACGTTGGCGATGGTATGTTCAGATGCTGAATTACACACCTGAAAGAGAGTATATGTATTAGTTTGACTTCTAACCAGTTTAATACCCCTACTAGTCTAACCTACCCTTTTTCAAATCTATTTTCGTGATTTTTCTGAGGTCTAGCGGCAATATTGCACAGTGATGGCAATGAAAGCAGTGAAATTGGTGTCACCGTCTTTGTATAGCCTTACCTTGCGTTCACACAGCCGTCTCAACATCGTCGCTGTCGCCTTGTCACATTTTTAAAATCACCAAACTGTTCACACACCCCAATATTTCCCAGGCCACTTTCCCAATATATGTACTTTAAAAGTCAAAACTCATGCAGAAGGAAGCATTTTAGACAATTACTAGCTCAGTTAGGGCCCGTTCAGACACAAAGGAATCCCTGCCCAGAATCCCAGTCTGGAATTATTGGAATTCTGTTCAGACACTAGCAGCAAGGAACTTCGAGCCTTTTTCTTTTTAAGTTCTCCAACCCGGAGCAAACGGAATCCTTGGGAAAAAAAAACTTCTCTGGTCGTGAAAACAGTGACTTTCACAAATCCAGACCAGGATTCTGGGCAGAAAATCCTTAGCGTCTGAACTTAGATCTGGTTTATAAGTGATTATGTTTTCGGAAAGAAACAAAACATAATGTACAAAATGTAATAAGGATAATCGTTATTTCTTAGTTTTATGCTGCTATTGTCTGGAAAAAGGCTTAAAACAAGAAGTAAGTGGCGGATTTTCGCGTTTTTTTGCCTTTATGTGAACCCATGGTTACGGGGATTAACACGTGGCTAAAACGCAATGGATTTGCTGTAGATTCAGTCAGGTTCTGGTCACGTTACAGGCTTATTTACGTTGTTGCAGCGGCGTTCTACTATGAGGCTCGAAAACTTAAGAGTTAAGTTTCTCGACGCTGGATGCTTGACATTAATAATTCATAAACTGAAGATATTGCATAAGCGACTCTTTTTGGATATTTCTAAGTGGTGGAACGATAATCTGACCGCTAAACATATTCAGAATGTTGGCCCAAGGAGCGAAACATGTGTCGTGACTGCAGCAACTCGAACCCGGCTCTAGCTTCACGGCAATTAATCACAGAAATCGGAAAAATGGGATCCAAATTTACTTAAGTTGGATGGCTTGTGGTCTAAAACAGATAACAACGGATTTTCTCCACCTTGAACAAGGTATTTTCTGACTAATGAACGACTACCAAGATATAAAAAAACATGCTTGACGTAGTTTTATAGCTCTTCATATGGTGTACTACTCAATGCGGTTTTCTGAGCCACTTATTAGTACAGAATTGAGCAACGCCGATTTGAGCACCGGATGCTCACAACAAAAAACAATAATAGGGAAATCGACTCTTTGAACCTGAAATGGAAGAAGGCAGGAGTTTGCGAACCGTGTTGTTTATAAATAACAAAAATAAACACGGAAAATCCTTTTCCGCGCAAATTCAGTTCTTTTAGTCCGCGAAACTGTGAGTGGCACAGAAAACCCAAAAGAATAGAAACAAAAATTTGCACTTACTTATGAACCGGTTCACACGGTTTGTTTCTTAATCCATCTACTCAAAGAAGACTGATTTTCTGCCTCTTTCTCGTTCTTCAAGTCTGCCAATGCTCCTTTTTCAAGGCTGTCAATTTCGCTTTTAAGGTCCTGACAAACTCGGGATAACAAAGAAACAAGATGTTGAATCAACAAGATCACAAACAATTCTGTCACTCGAATTCCAATCCTTGCTCAACCAAGTTTGCACTAGGATAAGTTAATGACTTTATCCTAACTAATGCTAATGTCTCATAATTCCTTAAGTGGTTAATAGGCAGGCATTAATTGCAAAACAATTGGACAGAATGGATTATTTTTAATAATAATAAAAAAAGGCCAGAAAAGGACCCTTTTTGGCGGAAGCTTGGGCCAATGCCAACCCCTGCTCCCATCCCCAAATGACGCCCCTGGAATATTTTAGCAACATTTTACTGTCAATTAGACAAATTTTGCTTAAAAACGTATGATAAAAAATCTGTCATCCTTCATCTGAAAAACAGACCTGTTGCAACTTTTACCACAGCAAACATTAATTAGAACACAAGTCGTAAAATTAGTCTCAATCAGAAACCCTTATCGCTATCTAAATTCACAAAGTGCAAAGATTTTCGAACAGAGGTGTTTATTCTTCAAGGTTCAGGAAAGGTCTGACCATTTTATACGAAAACATTCATTCAAAACGAAACTAGGTCATATATAAGCTCTCTGCCAAAACAGCTAATTAGCCTTTTTCAAGTCACACACTTAAGCACTACAATCTAAGAAAATAAACATCACGACGTGAAAATAACAAAAAGAAAAGAAAAATGATCAACCGTCACCCATCCCTTCCCCCTTAAGCACGGTTTCATGAGTTCTTCCGTCGAGGCCTCATTTATGACTAGAAAAGAGGAAGGGCCACTGTGAGCACTATTTACAAGAGAGGCGCCACTTTGGCTTAACTCTATGACGCACATCTGACTATAGACCGACCCCGTCTCAACCGGACTGCCTGACAATGGTTACAATTCTTTCTGTAATTTTTTTATATATGTAAATAACCCTGGCCAAAAGTATTCTGGAAAAATATGATCAGCCACCTCTTTATCGGATCTGTAAAAACCATCTTGTCTGATATATCACCATTATTAGGCATTCACGGAAAAATCCCAAGGGCACGACGATTTGGGGAAGTTGATCGTTGAAGAACATTCTTATAATTTCTTGCTCATCCCATGCGTATTTCGCGCCACTTGGATTCCTCATTTAAACGCCGCCAGTTCTACGTAATACTGTAGTGTGCTGTATGCTATCGGAACCGGCTTACCTCATCGTAGGTGAATCCATGCAGGTGCTCCGGCAGATCTATGTTTTCTGCAACGACGATTCGTTCTGGATCCTGCAACAAAAAATTTATAAACAGTATTTACAAAACGAGGAGGGATCGCCTATTCCTGGTATCTGGACAGGGCATCAGCAATAGTGTTCGCAGCCCCTAGACGGCTACTAATCATGAAATCATATGCTTGTAGGGCGAGAATCCACCTAGCTAATTTCTCGTTCGGATTCGACATCACATGAAGCCACCATAACGGATCATGGTCAGTTTCGACGAAAAAATGCCGACCCGCCAGGAAGTAGCAGAACTTGGATATTGCCCATTTTATTGCTAGCGCCTCCTTCTCGATTGTGGGGTATCTACTCTCAGCAGGTGTCAGTTTCCTGCTTGTCAATAAATTTTGATGTGCAGTCTTGGTCCATTTGTTAAGTCGTTCCCGCATATTAACCAGGTAACTGACTACCAATTCAGATGCGTCATTCTATTTCTCCTCCCACTCCTCTCTTAACACATCTAGTGGTCCTCTGACGTGATGCCCATAGATCAGCTCGAATGGTGAGAAACCTGTCGAAGCCTGTTTAGTCTCCCTGTAGGCAAACAAAATATGTGGAAGATACTGATCCAACTTCTTCGGCTCGTCTCTGACAAATTCTCTTCTGCACTATGGTCCCATTTCACCTCTTAACCAATCCATCCGTCTCCGGGTGGTAAACACGGGTACGAAGGGGTTTAATGCCATGAGCCACGTACAGTTTCTGCATCGCTTGGGAGATGAGGATATTTCCATTGCCGGTCAGAATCTCTGAAGATATCCTCACCCGGGAAAAAAACTTGATCAATTCGTCAGCTATCTTCTGTGAATGGGTCGAGCGATAGCCTCCGGGTATCTGGTTGCATAGTCGCTTATCACTAGGATCCATTTGAAACAAGTTTTACTACGCTCTAGAAGTCCTACCAGGTCCATACCTATTTTGTGGAAAGGAACTTCAATGAACGGGAGTGGTTGTAATGGCACCTTCTCTTTCTGGCGTTTTCTGGCTGTCATCTGGCAATCATGGCACTGTTGGCAATGTTTTGCTACGTCCAGATAAACATTCGGCCAAAATAATTTGTCGTTGCCTGCCCATATGCCCTCCAATAGGTGAATTAGGGGCCAGTTTTAGCACGTCTGTTCTGTTGGCTGAAAGAACCCCTGATTGCCACTTCTGCTCGTCTCGATCTTCATCCTTGACAACTCGGTAAAGGATCTCATCCCCTATAATGGAATTTTTTGCCTCTGTAGGTTCAGCCTTAGCTCGCACCCAGAATTCTTGCAAGGTCTCATCCTTCCTCAGTGACTCAGCAAAACCTTTTCTTTTCTGTCCAGGTTTCATTGGAGCCTCCTCTCCGTCTGACTTGCTCTGAGAAGCGGCCTTCCTTTCTATATGCTTCTGCCCCCGACTCTTCCGTGCTTTTCCTCCTCCAGAAAACACTGAGTCACCAAAGTCAAACTCTTATCTCCGAAATATCCGTTTGTAACTCAGCCGGCTTGCTTACTCTGGCTCTAGTTGTCACAAACACATCAATTTCAGAATCTACCAGCCTCGAGAATTCTGGAAAATTTCACCCTACCATGAACTTCTTTGGGATCCGATCCGAGACTGCAACTTTACTGGAAGTTCAGCATGCACGCCATCTGTTTGTTCCACCCGTACCTCCACTACTGCCGTAGGTTATTCGTGTGTGACACCATGTACACATCTTAAGCTTCTAAGCTCCTCCCAGCAGTATAAATTTTCTGGTACAAATTCTAAGTGCAGAACTGTTATGTCCGCTCCATTGTCCACTAGCATTTCAACATTCCTTCCGTCTACTTTGCCATGAAGCACTACCGCGTATTTTCTGGCTGCTGCTTTTTCATTGGACAGTTCTTTGCAAAGTGTAATGTTTCATCACACACAAAGCAGGCTCTCCTATTTCCTGCTCGACGAATCTCATGCGAGCTTCCTTCCTTGGACTCAGCTCTCGCTTGATGACTGCTCTCCCCTCCGTTACAATTGCAGTCAAAACTCCTCTGTTTCCTTCCCTTCTTGCGCGGACGCTGGTCTCTGTTATCGCCACCCGTCTTCAAACAATCTTTTGTTGTTTTACGAGTTAGGGCGCTAGCTTCCGCAAAAACAACAGCTATCTTAAGAGTTTTAAACTGCCTCTCCCGAAGGCCTACCTGCAGGTGGTATGGAACTGCCTCCGTAAACTGTTCCACCTGTAAAAGCTCAAAAATTTCTTCTAAATCCTTCAGTGGCACAACCACTGTGGCTGGTCGGGTGCTTGTTGCCACCAGGTTCTCTGCCTGCACTCTTAGCGATGTTAGGCTGAACCATCTATTGAAGTTAGTTTCCAGCTTCCTTCCGAATTCTCCGTAGGACTCCTTTCCTTCTTTTCTTCCACTTCGGAAGCGTGTGCGATAAGTTCCATTTGTGACAGAATGCTTCTCAAGTATTGGTATCTTAACCGACTCATAATCAGCAAATGTATCCGCTGATAAACCTGAAATTGTCTCCAATGCGGGACCGGATACAACTGTGTAGCCCACTGTTCCCTAGGCCAGTCATCGCAGTGAATCATGCTTAAAAACGAGTCTATGCTGTTACTCTCTGTCAGCTTCATTAGATTGGGCCTAATTGTGGCTGGTGCTGCTGCTGATTTGCCGCAGGTTGACCCGCCAAGCTAGTTGTTAGGGCGTTTAGTGCTGTCATGAAGTGATTAAACTGCGCTGCATCCATTGGAATCGGATTTTTGTTACCCAAGATCTAAATACTTACTGAAGCTTCTGGCAATACTTCCATCCCTACCCTTTCTTCCATTTTCTCTGTTCTTGCCTTACTATCCTCTGTTTCAAAAATAGCCACAGGCAAAAACTTCACACTCTGTTGTTCCACCTTCTTGTAAGGACAACTGATCCCCTCCACCAGGCTCTCAGCCCCACCTACAACCTCTGTTATATTTGGCTGAAATACCTGTTCCGTCTTAGAGTTAAACTCTTTAAGAGGGTCTACTTTAGTCCTCCCGTTAGGAATCGCTGATGCTCCGTCGTTTAGAGTGTCGGGTATTTTCATGTGAACTCGACCTAGTGAACTGGACCTAGTCTGTCTCAAAGACTCGGTATGATTCTCGGGCAAACGACTTCACCCACCTTAGGTTACAAAAAGGTTTTTCTTTATACTAAAATAAAATCCCTGTAATTTCTCTCGGGCATACGACTTCACCCACCTTAGGTTACAAAAAGGTTTTTCTTTATACTAAAAAAAATCCCTATAATTTCTATAAGTTTTACCAAAATATTGCCTTTCTTTACTGCATCAATTACCAGCAAAATGTCACTCCAATTTGTCAACAATTAGGAAAACAGGAAAATTTGGTAGGCGTGTTTCACGATATAATGAACTGGAAAGCACAGACTTTTCTCAAAAGTCTAAAAGGAGAACTGAAATGCTAGAAAAACAGCAAAATTGTTGTAACGTCAAATTACTTAATCAAGTTTTAGAATTTTTAGATGTGGTAATGTGAATTAATTAATTAGGTTTAGACTTTTCTTAAAAGCCTAAACCAAAAACTGAAATTCCACAAACAGCAAAATGTCGGTAATGTGAATAAACTGATTAGGTTTAGACTTTTCTCAAAACCTTAAACAGAAAACTAAAAATGTACAAAACAACAAAATTTCGCTAGCATGATTAAATTAGTTATCATTAACTCAGGAGCTCTTCAAACGGGATCACTTACGGGAATAGTTGACACTTTGTCCCTATTCCAGATTCACCGTTCAGAGCCTCTCCAAATCCAGGGATATTATCCCGCCACAAAACACCAAATGTGGCAGCTTTTACCACAGCAACCAATAATTAGAACCTAAGTCCTAAAATTGGTCTTAATCAGAAACCCTTATCGCTATCTAAATTCACAAAGTGCAAAGATTTTCAAACGGATGTGTTTATTCTTCAAAGTTCAGGAAAGGTCTGAACATTTCATACAAAAACATTCATTCAAAACGAAACTAGCTCACATCTCGGCTCTCTGCCCAAACAGGTAATTAGCCTTTTTCAAGTCACACACTTACGAACTACCAGGGCCGTCAGGTATGGGGGGAGGGGACACTCCCTCCCCCACAATCTTTTTGGTCACTCGGTAAAAAAGAAATTCGGGAAAATCGCGGCGCTTTGCACCACGATTTTTCCGACGCCGTTAAAATTCTTTGTTCGGTTCAATAAAGACCACAACAATTCTGACATGTCATCTACAGAAATTTCGAAGTTAGTCGGTAAAGACAGCAGTTTTACCAACTCCTGTCATTATTTTATATATGGTGCCACAACTTTCCATTTGGTTAAATAAACAGCATTAAAATAGTGACATGATATGTACCGAAATCTAAATCTTGGTTGGTAAATGTAGCGGTTTTACCGACTTGTACAGTGATTTTACGTATTGTTTTCGAATTGGACATTATGCAAATTATTGATAAAAAACAGTTGGTAAAAATCACCAGCCAGTCGGTAAAATCTCTTGCCCCCCCCCCCCCAACATTTTGGCTAGTAACGATACTGCGAACCACAATCTGAGAAAATAAAAATCACAATGTGAAAATAACAAAAAAAAAAAAAAATGATAAACCATCACAATGCCCTAGCTATCTCAACCTTTATTTCATTATAGCCCTAGTAAGCGGGATTAAACCGCATTTTTTGAACAGAATACTGTTTGAGATACGTTCAGTCAGTCACAGGCAATTTCTCTGGAAAATATCTAGCAAATCCTCCTCCATTTTCTGGAGGGCCAACGCTTTAAAACCATACTTGACCACTGTCACCACTTAGCTTCCATTATTCTAATCTTGGTTTGCAGACTTATCTCCCTATTTATCCTAACTTTTTTCAAATGTGTAAACATCCTGGGCTTCAGCCATCTCACTTTTAATATCTTCACTGCATCCACCATTTTTACTAGTTATTAAAAAAAAAAAAAAAAAAAATCAGAAAATTAATTAAATTAACTAGCAATTAATTAACAAAAAACTTTCAGAAGAAGAAGTTTTTCAAAGAAAAGTAGGGGCCATATTAAGCTTGAGATCAGCAGAAATAAAAACCTATAATAATTCAAACTCAAGACGACCAGATATTGCTTTTAAAAATTACATGAATTCCAGAACATACATAAACTAAATAAACCTACAACAAATATACAAAAACATTCATTCAAACAGGATACTAGCTCAAATCTCGGCTCTCTGCCAAAACAGGTAATTAGCCTTTATCAAGTCAAACACTTACAAACAGCAAACCAGCATACAACAGATATTTATATAAATTAACAAATAAATCTTAAAAAAAGAGGAACTTAAATTGAATATGCAAGTCAAGCTTAAAACAAACAAAAATCACTCCAAACAAGAGTTTGGCTACTGCACCCTTCTCTAACTGTAAAAGTCTAAAGCTTACTGCATCATTGGCGCTTTACTGAAAATGAATTATGTTTCAAATATTTTCTTCTGTACTTATTACAACATTTAACATAACAAGTAAAATCTTGGTCTGACGAGCTTTCAGCAATTTATATCATTATATGTCAAATATTCAGTTAAATATTACTTTTCTTTCCAAGACTATTCAAGACAAATATAGTTTCAGTAAAGCACCAACAATGCAATAGGCTTTAGACAGTTATAGTTAGGGAAGGAGGCAGTAGCTAAAGTCGCCCTCTGATCATTTTTGGCTCTTAAAAAGGGAACGAAAACTTTCAATTTCCAATCAAATGAGCCTCTTCCGAAGTTTATACAACCACCTCTTCCATAAAAACCTTGTATATTGACAGTGGGCAACTAGCATAACTTATAGTTCTTGTCCTGGGGGCCAGGGAGATATTCCATCCTGGAGGCATGGTTATTTTGCATTTTGACTATTTGAAACAAAATGTATATTTCAAAATTTTGATCAGGTCCATTTAGGGGGAAAGATTGTAATAAGGAAGGGTATGGTTACTCTCCAATCACTTTTGACTCTTAAACGAGAACGTATATAAAAACCATATATGCCCCAGGGCATGACTTAAATCCTTGCCCTGGGCTCTAGGGGGTTGTGTCAACACTGGAGGCATTGTTATATAATCTTTGGTCTATTTGAAGAAAATGTCTATCTCAAAATTTTGACTGGAAGCATTTGGGGAAAAGAGGGCATGGGGAGCTAGTTGCCCTCTGATCACTTTTGACTGTTAAAGAGGGCACTAGAACTTGAGATTTACAATTGAATGAGCCCCCTTCTAAAATCTATGCAACCATCCCTTTCATGAAACCCTTATATGCCCCCAGGGCATAACTTAAAACCCTTGCCATTAGGTTCTGGGGGTTGTGTCAACCCTGAAGGCATTGTTATATGATCTTTGGACTATTTTCAGTAAAATATCTATCTTGAAATTTAGATTGGATGCATTTGGGAAAAGACAAACCCTATATGTCCCTGGGTTATAACTTAAAATCCATGTTCCTAGGCTCTGTGGGATTGCTCCAGTCCCCAATTCATTGATATTTGATCTTTGAACAATTTTGAACAGAATGGATATCTCAAAACTTCAACCAAATGCATTTAGAGGAAAGAGGGCATGGGGGGGACTACTTGCCCTCTGGTCAATTTTGACTCTTAAAAAAGGAACTAAAACTTCCAATTTTTAATCAAATGAGCCTCCTATGAAGTTTATATCACCACCCTTCCATGAAAACATTTATATGTCCTAGGGCACAACTTATAATTCTTAGCCCTGGACTTTAGGAGGTTGTATCAACCCTGGAGGCATTGTTATATGATCTTTGAACAAAATTTCTTTGATTACTTTGAAAAAAATAGATATCTCAAAATTTCGATAGGATGCATTTGGGGAAAAGAGGGTATTTGCCCTCTGTTCACTTTTTACTCTTAAAAAAAAGGCAACTAGAACTTTCAATTTCCATTCAAATGAGCCTTCTTTGAAGTTTATATGACCATCCCTTCCATAAACCCTAATATGCCCCAAGGGCATTACCTACAGTTTTGCCCTCAAGGCTTTGGGGGTAATTTGAACAAAATAACTATCTTAAAATTTTTATTGGAAGCATTTGGGGAAAAGAGGGCATGACAGGAGGGGGGGTAGTTGCCCTCTGTTCATTTTGGATTATTAAAGAGGGCACTAGAACTTCAGTTTTCCAATTAAATAAGCCCCCTTCAAAGTATATACAACCACTCCTTCCATATGAAGCACATCTAGGAAAAAATAACAATAAATAAATAAATAATAAAACATTGAAGACTTACAGCCTTTACAATAGGCTATAGTGTTGCCTCTGATACTACCTATGTAGGTGAAGCTGTCCACTTGATCAGTCTTCTCATTACCCAACATCCTCTTTTCACCTTCATTTATTCCTAGTCTCAGCAACTACGTCTTGTGAAATGGGCGCCCATACGGCGGGGGGGGCTAGCCCCCACCCTGGCTGAATGACAGTGTAATATATTTGTATGAATTTAAAAAATTTTCCACAGAATAAGTTTTCAAAGAATAGTAAAGACCTCTATTAAGCCAAAAATGGGCTGAAAAAAAGTCAAATAATCTTCCAAGCGTAAAACTGCCACAAATCACATTCAACAATTAAATTAAACTAAAAATGAACAGAAATTATAATGAATAGCCAAGTCAAACTCAAAACGAGCAAAAATTAACATGACTATTGCTGATAACCCCCATGCCTTCAAGACCAGAACATAACTTATGCTTTACTGAAAAAAAATTACCGTGGATTGTCAGTTTAGTATGCATTTAGCCTACTGATATTTATTCCTTAAAATAAAAAATGGGCAAAAAAAGTGATAAAAAAAAAGTTTTTTACTTATTTAAGTAAAAAAAGTGAAAACATTTAAACATATTTTGTTTTCAGTTAAGCGCAAATTATGTTCTGGTCTTGAGAAGGCATGGGGTTATCAGCCCTACTAAGGCTAATTTTTGCGCGTTTCAAGTTTGACTTGGCTATTTATTCTAATTTCTGTTCATTTTGAGTTTTATTTATTTATTGATACTGATTTGTGGTAGTTTCATGCTTGGATGACTACTTGACTTCATTTCCACCCATTTTTGGCTTAATGGAGCTCTTTACTTTTCTTTGAAAAGCTTCTTTTGTGGAAAAAGTATTTTTAGAGGAATTCCTGTTAGTTTTTTAAAGACAAGAAAGTCATTTTCTGTTCGTTTTTTAAAGAACGTCATTCTCATGAAAAAAATAATATTTTATATCTTTTGTTTTTTTTCTATAAGAATCCATAGTTTGGCATAATTGTGGGGGTTTGACATGCCCAATATCCCTAAAGACGTAGTTGTTAATCGTTCTACAATGCTGAAGAAAATAGTTGTTTCAAAATTTTGACTAGATGTGTTTTGGAAATAAATTGGCTTGAGTCCCTAGAACTTTTAATTTTGAATCAAATTAGCTTCTTTAAATGTTTCAATGATATATCTAGCTATTATACAGCAATGCTGCCTATGATATTGCTTATATGCCTTTTTGAAAACCTGCATGAGCACAGTTTTTTTTCGTTTTGTTGGAACGCCCCCTAAACACTTCCGAGAAACTTTAGTTTAATAGTCTTAGCATCATTAGTCATAGTAACTGTAGTTGTAGTACTAAAAGTATACACATAGTGCCTCCTGGCTAGTTCTAAATCCCCCACAGCGTATTCTTAAAGATTTAACTTAATAAATTAATCTACCTTACTAAGTTGTTCTTGAGATATTGCTTTGTTACTTTCTTGAAAGTTCACATACTCATAGTTTGTTCTGATTTAGTTCAAAGTCCGCCTAAATATTTCTTATATTTGATTCCTGAAGACATAGTTGTATTCTCTTTGGACTATTGGTTACAAGATGGCTGTCTCATAATTTCGATCGAATGTGTTTGGGGAAAAGAGGATATCAGGGAAAGGGTAGGGGGACTATTTTCTCTACATCTTGCTTGACTCTTAAAATGGAACTAGAACTATGCATTTCCAATCAAATGAGCCTCCTCTAAAGTTCACAGACCACCTCTTCCCCAAAACCATACATCCCCCAGGTTATAACTTAAAACCCTTATCCCCATACTCTGGGGGGTTGTATAAACCCCAAAGGCTGTGTTATGAGATCTTTGGACTATTTTTGAACAAATGGCTATCTCAGAGTTTCCATTGGATGTGTTGGGGGAAAATATGATGTTGGGGGTATAGCTGCCCTCCAATAAATTTGACTCTTAAAAACAGCTCTGAAGTTTATACAACCACCATTTCCAGAAAAACCTTAAATGCTGTTGGGGCATACCTTACAACCCATGCCCTGAGGACTGTGAGGGGGTTCTCATCCACAAAGACATAATTTCTGGACTTTTAAACCATATCAAACAAAATAACTAACTTGAATTACTTTTGACTATTAAAGAAGCCACCAACCCTTTCAATTACCAACCCAATGAGCCCTTTCTGAAGTTTTTATGACAACAAATGGCCATCTTAAAATTTCTATCAGATGCGTTTTGGGAAAATCTGACTTGTGTGTGTGTGTGTGGGGGGGGGGGGGTATTTACCTTCTGATCACTTTGACTCTTAAAAAGAGCACTATAAACTCTGATTACCAATTCAATGAGTCCTCTTTGAAGTTTATACTACCACCATTTCTATAAAAACCTTATATGCCCCCAAGGTGTAACTTACAACCCTTGACCTGAGGGCTATATGGGGGGGGGGATTTTCATAAAGACATAATTTCTGGACCTTTCAACTACACTGAACTAAATGCCTATATTAAAAATTATGATTGAATGTGTTTTGAGAAATGATTGGTGTACAGGAGGGGGGGCTCATTGACCTCCAAACACTTTTGACTGTTAAAAAGGCCAGTTTAGAACTTCTGATTACCAATCAAATGAGCCCCCTCTGAGGTTTATATGACCACCCTTTCTATAAAAAAAACCTTATATCACCACAGGGCATAACTTACAACCCTTGCTCTAAGGGTTGTGTGTGGGGGGAGGGGGGTCATTCTCAAGGTCATAATTTCCGGACCTTTAAACTATGCTGAACAAAATGACTATCTCAAAATTTTGATTGGATGTGTTTGGGGAAGTGATTAACGTGGGGGAGGGGGAGCAGGTTGCCCTCCATGAGCTCTTTTGAAGTTCCTATAACATTTCTTTCTATAAGAAGTGCCCAGGTATAAAAAAAAATATATTGGGCCCACATTACTCTTTACTTAGGCAGCGCTATGGTGCTGCCTATGATATTTTGTCTTGAGATTTCAATTATACAGCACTGGAAGTGCCAAATAGCCAGATAACCCCCCTAAAATTCGGCCTATGGGCGCCCATGCTTGTGAAAATTAATTTTTAAGCCTATTCTTGCCCCCTGAACCTGCAAAACCTCTAAAAATTCATTCCTTTTGCCAATATTTTCAGCTGGAATACTTAAATCTTTAGTATATCCAAGTCTAGGAGAGTTTTACTTACCCAGTTGATTCTGTGTTCTCCCATTGCCTTTGCTGTGCTCCTCCATAGGGCAAAATCCATCAAAATGATTCATATTAATGAGGATAGAATGAAACCCTGCTTGACTCCTGACTAAATACAAAACCAGCTACTAACCTCATTTCCTACCTTAATCACAGCAATGTTATTCTTGAAAATAGCACTAATCACTCTAACATATTTATCTGGTATACCATACAAGGATAGAAACTTTGCTACAACTCTTCAATTAGCTGAATCAAACACTTACTCATAATTTATAAAACTAAGGACAAAAGGGGTCTGATGACTCAGGTACTTCTTAATGATTATTTTCAGATTGAAAATTTTTTCCCATGTATCCTCTTCCCTTCCTAAAAGCACATTGTCCCTCTCTTTAAACTTTATCTGCAGCATCTATACATCTAAAAAAATCACCATACTAAGGAATTTGCTTGTGGCAGAAACCCAGCTAATGCCCTTATCATTCACAGTTACTCTTATCCCCTTTTTTAAAGATGGGTTTCATTAAAGCTTTCCTAAAATTGCTAGTTTCTTCCCTTTTTTCAAAAAGCATAATCATAATCTTCAGTAATTTGGCTCTAACTTCACAGCCACCATATTTAAAAAGTTCATTTACCACACTATCAGCCCCTCAAGCCTTATTATTTTTTAATCCTATCTTTAATCCATTCTTATCTTTAACTGGACCAAGTCCAGATTGAATATTTCCTCTCAATTTTTCATTGCTAATAATGCAACCAAGATCTCACCCATCATACACAAAGGAGATTGGATGGCCAGAAAGAAAATAAGAGCACCAAGATTTATTTTTTTGCCAAAGTGAAAGACATGGCACTTGGCAATTTTTAATTCTAGAAGCCAAGAATCAACCCAATGACCAAGAACTTCAAAATTATTCTGTAAAAGAGCATGATGTTCCTGTGAAAAGGCTTGTGCAAGACCTTTCAATTCACCAGCATGGAGTGTTAGTGCATTGCTGATAGTAGAAGGAGCATCATTAATAAAGATGTGCAATAGTATAGGATCAAGAATATTTCCTTGAAGAACTCTGCTCAAAACTTGCTGAGAGGAAAAAAGAATATGGTTACAAGAGCCACTAAAAAGCTAAGCACACTGAGTTTGCAAGTGAAGAAAATCAAGGATTTAGAGCAGAGATTTCTCTTCAAGCTTGACTGTATGCTGCTTAATTGCAAGTCTCTTGTGATAAACTTTGTCAAAAGCTTTACAAAAGTCTAACAGAATTGTGTCAGCAGGCTTCTCTGCATCAAATAACCTACTGATGTAGTCATACAATTCTCAGAGATTTATATAAACTGATCATCCAGAACAAAAATCATGCTGTGAACTCTGCAAGAGATTATTTGCTTCAGAATGCTCAATAACAACAGAATTGACTATTCTTTAAAGAATTTAAATAACCAATAATGTCTTGCTTATGGGTCAATAGTTTTCATCAAGGTCCCATCTAACCTTCTTTTATTGCAGCTATCTAGTGCACTGGTAGGCTGGATAACTCAATGATAAATTAAATAGCAAAGAAAGTGGCCATGACAAAACTACTTGTCATTTGTATAGAATATAAGGAGGAATCTAGTCAGAACCACAACATTTATTAGTTCTAATAGAGGCAAGTTCATTTAGAGCCACAAAGAACCACTAACTAAAATTGGTTTCATTTTAAGCAATAGCCTACATCATATACAGGAGGAGGGGAAAACAGTAGCCCAGAATCAGAGAGACAAAAACAGATGAGAATTGTTGGTTGAAAATTCCAGCTTTCAACTCAGGATCAGCAGCAATTTGACAATTGTGCAGTATGCCAGGGAGTGAAAATCTAGGCTACTGTAACATTTTTGAGAAGCATAATGCCACAAAGCTTTTAGGTTATCTGTAAAATCCTGTGTCAAATTTTCCACATACTTTCTACTTACCTCTCTGATTAGGTTAGTTGCCTGCCTACAAAAGGATTTGGTACATTTTTGGCAGTTCATATTTATTTATAGCAATTGAAACCTCATTTATTAGGCAACTCAAATTTAAAATGTTTTACTACTGTTTCATGTTTTTCAAATGCCATCAACAAAAGTAGCACTGAATTTTGCAATTTGAAAACTTTGCCATCAACAATTCATGGTATATTCCAATTCAGGGTATATATTTGCACATTAGGGGGGTAAGGAAGGGTAAATTTGATTTTCCAGTAGAAGTGATTATTATATTCATAAAGAGCATAAAAAAGGCAATGATTTGTATGTTTACTTTATTTGTAAGTTAATAATATGAACTGCCAAAAATTTACCAAAGGTTAGTAGGCTTGATAATTTTCTGGGGTTTTATATTTCTGTAATACTTCTATGCTCAATCTTTTATATTAACTAGCCTAAATTGGTTGGTGAGAAATGGTGAACTTGTAACCTGTTTAGCTCAAAAATTTTTGGTGCAAGACTTTTCACCATATAAAATTACAGCTTTGATACTTAACCAGCAATCTTAGACATCGCAGAAATAATTTAACTCCAACTAACCTAGCTTTAGCAAGTTTTTCAGAGACTAGCCCAGTTTGTAATTAATATATTTTTGCTGTTTAGAAACTAGTGTAGACTGCCGATTTGAGCTAATTAGATATGCAAAAGCTTAAGTGCTTACATACAAAAGCATTAAAAGTTACCGATTATGTCATTTTTGACTTTCGAAATGTTTGTAATTATTTCATCCATGTTTTTGGATTTTAAACTATATACTTAAATTAAGGCAAATTGCGAACTTCGTGGCACCAGACGAGAATTGCTAGATCGATTTAGACCTGTGTTTAGAGCTGGAGCTAGTCAAGCCATAGGCAGGCCATAGGTCACTAAAAGAAATAAACTCAAAATGGTCAGCTATTACAAAATCAAGAAGATGTATTTGAAGGCTTTTTGCAGGTTTTATTGACCCCTTTTGGACGTTCCAATAGGGCACAGTTATGGCTAGGAGCCACTCCCCTCATTACTACGCCGGTGATCGAATCCTGGATATATTGTTTAGAAAATTGGTTCCCCGATTGTTCAAAACGTTTCTTTTTTAAAGTGTATTCTGGACGAACCCAAATTAAATTTTCTGACTTTCTAAAAATATTTCTTCCATGGTTAGGGATTTCTTTTTTTCGATTCTTTGTGATTATATAAAAAAAAAAAAAGTTTTTTTCGACTGAAAATAAGGAGCAAAAACGCTATAAAGTTGCATATAGTAAAGAGCCATGAGGCTTCAATCTCTTATTACTATTAATTTAAAAAAAAGCTTCCCGACAAAGAAGTATTTCAAAGAAAAGTAAAGCCAATATTAAACTTAAGATCAGCAGAAATAAATTCCTATAATAATTAAAGCTAAAAACGACCAGAAATCACTATTTAAATATAAATGAAACCCAAAACGATCAGAAATAAAAAAAACAATCAAAGCAAACAAACATACAACAGAAAGTAATAGACATTAATAAATAAATGTTAAAACGAGTTAAACTTAAACTTAATATGCAATTAAAGCTCAGAACGGACAAAATTGCCACAAACAAGAGTTTGGCAACTGCCCCCTTCTATCAGAGGCAACGCAGTAGCGTTGCCTATAGTAAAGGCCATACGACTCCAATTTTTTATTATTATTAATTAAAAAAAACTTTCCAAAAAATAAGTTTTTCAAAGAACAGGAAAGGACATTTTAAACTTAAGCTCAGGAGACACAAATACCTGTTAAAATTCAAACTCAAAACGACCAGAAATTACTATTAAAGAATAAATGAAACCCAAAACTAACAGAAATTAAATAAACAACCATAGCTAAAAATATGCAACAAGTAATAATAAAAATAAATAAATAGATCTTAAAGCGAGTAATGCTTAGATTGAATATGAAAATCAAGCTTAAAACGAAAACAAATATTTTGCTATTGAAGTATAAAAGAAACTTAAAACGAACAGAAATTAAACAGAAATCAATGCAAACAAACAATCAATATATATTAATGTAAATGAATAAATAATTCTTAAAACGAGTAAAACTTAAATTGAATATTCAAATCAAGTTTGAATCGAATAAAAATAACTACAAACAAGAGTTTGGGTATCATCTCACTGCAGAAGCTTGAAACCTACTGCGTTATTGGCGCTTTACTGAAAACAATTCTTTGAAATATTTTCACTTTTGTAACTTTAAGAAATCAAAAATTGATTAAGATTTTAGGGAATAAAGATCAGCATATGTATATTAAATTGACAATGCTCATTTTTTTTCAGTAAACTCATTTGAATTTTTCTCAGTAAATTACAAATTATATTCTGGTTTTTAGAAAGCATAGGGGTTTTGAACCCTACTCACATTAATTAATGCTCGTTTCAAGTTCGACTCTAATATTTATTTTAATTTTTGTTCGTTTTGGGTTTCATTTATTTATTGATACTGATTTGGGGTAGTTGTATGCTTGGTAGATTATATCATAGTCCGGATGCCAGGTGTTGAAAATATGAACCATACCAAGACGGAATGGGGCCGCTACGAGAATCAGCCTATCCTCCACCCCCTAAATTGAAAATGCGGATTCAAAAATACCAATGGCACTTGCTTGCGAGTGGTGGGACACACCGAAACCTGACATTTTATTATATTGTGGTGTTTCATGTAAGAAAATGCATGTTCCACAAAGTTTGAGGTGCAGTTTTCCGCTCAAATAGAAATACCTAGAAGCCATAGGATGTTTTCATAACAAACTAACACGATTAGTTACAAAAAATGGCAGAGTTAAAAAAATGGCAAAACTATATGAGTCTTGAACAGTCTTTGAAAGTATAAACAAATTCGAATTGAATATTAGATATAATTAATGATATTAATTGTTGACAGATCCATCAGTTCAAGATTTTTTTTCACTGTAATTTTTATTTCCATTTTCAATGCTGTATACGAGTAATTCGTTTTCAGTGAAGCACCAATGACGCAGAAGGCTTTAGGTTTTAACAGTTAAAGAAGGGGGTAGTATCCAAATTTTGCTTGTAGTGAAACTATATTTATCTTGACCAATCTTGAAAAGAACTAATGTATTAAACTGAAGATTTGATGCATAATAATATAAATTGCTGAGAGCTCATCAGTTCAAAATTTTACTATAATTTTAATATTTATTTTCAATATTAAGTACAAAAGAAAACATTTGTAATATAATTCGTTTTCAGTAAAGCGCCAATGACACAGTAGCTTTTAGGCTTCTGCAGTGAGGCGATACCCAAACTCTTGTTTGTAGTTATTTTTATTCGATTCAAACTTATTTGCATATTCAATCTAAGTTTCCCTCGTTTTCAGATTTATTTATTCATTTGCATTAATATATATTGTATGTTTGTTCGCATTGATTGTTATTTAATTTCTGTTCGTTTTAAGTTTCAGTTATACTTCAATAGCAAAATAATTGTTTTCGATTTAAGCTTGATTTTCATATTAAATCTAAGCATTACTCGCTTTAAGATCTATTTATTCATTTATATTATTACTTGTTGTATTTTTTTTGCTATGATTGTTTATTTAATATCTGTTCGTTTTGGGTTTCATTTATTCTTTAATAGTAATTTCTGGTCGTTTTGAGTTTGAATTGTAACAGGTATTTGTATCTCCTGAGCTTAAGTTTAAAATGGCCTTTACTTTTCTTTGAAAAACTTATTTTTCGGAAAGTTTTTTTTTAAATTAATTTTTGTTCGTTTTTGATTGCAAAAAGTTTCAAGTTTTTATGGCATGGGGGGAGGGGGTGCTTAATCTCCAGTAACTATAGACTTTAAAAAACTGACCTAGAACTGTGACTTTCTTTCAAGTGAGGCCCATATAATACCTAATACAACAACTGACATGAGAATAACTTTATATATGAACCGCGGAAAGCTACCATAGCATGAAAACAACTCCAGGCAACAAAGACGAGATTGAAAAATAGTTCAAATAAGGAGGTTTAGACCTTTTTCACTTACTGACACAGAGGGATCACGACTGTTTGGAATTGACCTTAATATGAATTTGTGTGCCAAAGCAATTTTGCATCTATCACAGAGTATGTATTTTAACTTTATAGTTGAATAATTATAATCGATTTCCTATGTGTTCTTCCCATACAAAACCCCTTCCGATAAGTTATACCCCCCCCCTTAATAAGGTATGCCCCAGGGCATTACTTACAACGCCTACCCCTGGGCCCTGGTGGGCTGTGTCGACACCGGAGTTTTTTGTTATTAGAGCTTTGAACTATTTTAACAAAATGTCTATCTCTAAATTTTTTCGATACATTTAGGGCGTGGAGGAGGGAGAGGGGCTAGTTGCCCTTCAATTGCTTTTGACTCTTAAAAAGTGAACAAGAACTTTCAATTTTCAATCAAATGAGCCCTCTCTAAAGTTTATACGAGCATCCCTTCCATAAGGAAGGGATGCATTCGGAGAATCCTTCAATTAAAACCCTTGCCCTGAGGGCTTAGGGGAAGTTGTAATCCTCAAAGACCTAATTTCCAGAACTTAAAACTACGTTTAATAAAATGGTTGTCTTAAAATTTTGATTGGATGTGTTTGGGGAAAAGTTGGGCGTGAAAGGGGGGTTAGTTGCCCTCAAATCACTTTCGACTATTACAAAGGGCACTATCCCTCGGAATTTCCAATCCAATGAGCCTTTTTTGAAGTTTCTACGACACCGAGTTCTATAAAAACCTTATATGCCCCAAAGGCATAACTTAAAACCCTTGCCCTGAGGGTTGTGGGGGATTGTCCTGCTCAAAAACATATTTTCTATCTGGAAATCAACTATGCTGAACAAAATGGTTGTCTCAAAATTTTGATTGGATGTGTGATGGGGAATACTGGGCGTTGGGGGGGCGACTTGCCCTCCAGTCACTTTTGACTATTAAAAAGGGCAATATCCCTTAGAATTTCTAATCGAATGAGCCTTTTTTGAAGTTTCTATGACAACAACTTCTATAAAAACCTTATATGCCCCCAGGGCATAACTTAAAACCCTTGCCTTGAGGGTTTTGGGGGATTGTCCTCCTCAAAAACATGTTTTCTATCTGAAAATCAACTACACTGAACAAAATGATTACCTCAAACTTTTGATTTGATGTTTTTGGGGAACTGATGGGCGTGGGGGGGAGCTAGTTGACCTTCAATCACTTTCGACTACTAAAAAGGGCACTATCCCTTTGAATTTCCAATCGAATGAGCTATTTTTGAAGTTTCTACGACAACGCCTTCTATAAAAACCTTATAAGCCCCCTGGGTATAACCTAAAACCCTAGCCCTGAGGGTTGTGGGGAAGTGTCCTCCTCAAAAATATATTTTCTGTCTGGAAATCAACTACGCTGAACAAAATGGCTATCTCAAAATTTTGATTGGATGTGTTTGGGGAAATGATGGGCGTGGGGGGGGGGAGGGGGCTAGTTACACTCCAATCACTTTCGACTATTAAAAAGGGCACTAGCCCTTTAATTTCTAATCGATTAGCCTGTTTTGAAGCTTCTACGACAACGCCTTCTATAAAACCTTATATGCCCCCAGGGCATAACTTAAAACCCTTGCCCTGAGGTTTGTGGGGGAGTTTCCTTCTCAAAAATATAGTTGCCCTTCAATCACTTTCGACTATTAAAAAGGACACTAGAACTCTTGATTTCCAATCGAATGAGCCCCCTTTGAAGTTTATACGACGACCCCTTCCATATGAAGTGCCTCTGGGGAAAAAAATAATAATAATAAAACATTGGAGCCGTATGGCCTTTACTATAGGCAACGCTACAGTGTTGCCTCTTATTATTGTTTATTTATTTTTTTTCCAAGTGGCACTTCGTATGGAAGGGATCGTCTTAAAAACTTCAAGAGGGGCTCATTCGATTGGAATTTGAGAGTTCTAGTGCCCTTTTAATAGTCGAACGTGATTAGAGGGCAAGTAACCCCCCCACACCCATCCTTCCCCCAAAAACATCCAATCAAAATTTTGAGATAGCCATTTTGTTCAGCATAGTTGATTTCCAGATAGAAAATATATTTTTGAGGAGGACACTCCCCCACAGCCCTCATGGCAAGGGTTTTAATTTATGCCCTGGGGGCATATAAGGTTTTTATAGAAGGCCTTGTCGTAGAAACTTCAAAACCGGCTCAATCAATTGGGAATTAAAGAGCTAGTGCCCTTTTTAATGGTCGAAAGTGATTGGAGTGCATCTAGCCCCCTCCCCCCACGCCCATCATTTCCCCAAACACATCCAATCAAAATTTTGAGATAGTCATTTTGTTCAGCGTAGTTGATTTCCAAATAAAAAATATATTTTTGAGGAGGACACTCTGCCACAACATTCAGGGCAAGGGTTTTAGTTATACGCTGGGGGCATATAAGGTTTTTAAGAAGGCGTTGTCGTAGAAACTTCAAAAAAGGCTCATTCGATTGGAAATTCAAAGGGATAGTGCCCTTTTTAATAGTCGAAAGTGATTGGAGGGCAACTAGTCCCCCCCCCGCCCCTAATTTCCCCAAACACATCCAATCAAAATTTTGAGATAGCCATTTTGTTCAGCGTAGTTGATTTTCCGATAGAAAATATGTTTTTGAGGAAGACACTCCCCAGAACATTCAGGACAAGGGTATTAAGATATTCCCTGGGGGCATATAAGGTTTGTATAGAAGGCGTTGTCGTAGAAACTTCAAAACAGAATCATTCGATTGGAAATTAAAGGGATAGTGCCCTTTTTAATAGAAGAAAGTGATTGGAGGGCAACTAGCCCCCTCCCTCCAACGCCCATCATTTCCCCAAACACATCCAATCAAACTTTTGAGATAGCCATTTTGTTCAGCGTAGTTGATTTTCAGATAGAAAATATGCTTTTGAGGAGGACAATCCCCCACAACCCTCAGGGCAAGGGTTTTAAGTTATGTCCTGGGGGCATATAAGGTTTTTATAGAAGGCGGTGTCGTAGAAACTTCAAAAAAGGCTCATTCGATTGAAAATTCAGAGGGCTAGTGCCCTTTGTAATAGTCGAAAGTGATCTGAGGACAACTAACCCCCCTCTCACGCCCACCTTTTCCCCAAACACATCCAATCAAAATTTTAAGACAGCCATTTTATTAAACGTAGTTTTAAGTTCTGGAAATTAGGTCTTTGAGGATTACAAATCCCCCAAAGCCCTCAGGGCAAGGGTTGTAATTTAAGGATTCTCCGAATCCTTCATATTATTTCTTATGGAAGGGATGCTCGTATGAACTTTAGAGAGGGCTCATTTGATTGAAAATTGAAAGTTCTTATTCACTTTTTAAGAGTCAAAAGAGATTGAAGGGCAACTAGCCCCTCTCACTCCTCCACGCCCTAAATGCATCAGATAAAAATTTTGAGATAGACATTTTGTTAAAATAGTTCAAAGTTCTGATAACAAAAAACTCAGGGTCGACACAGCCCACCAGGGCCCAGGGGTAGGCGTTGTAAGTAATGCCCTGGGGCATAACTTATTAAGGGGGGTTTATAACGTATGGGAAGGGTTTTTTTATGGGAAGAACACATAGGAAATCTGTAATAATTATCCAATTTTAAGGTTAAAATACATACTCAGTGATAGATACAAAATTCTTTTGGCACACAAATTCCCATTAAGGTCAATTCTAAACAGCCGTCATCCATTTGAGTCAGCAAGTTAAAAGGTCTAAGCCTCCTTATAGGAGCTATTTTTTCAATCTAGTCATTTTTGCCAATTGCTCTCCACAAGGTATACCAGCTGTGTATTGTTCATATATAAAGTTTTTATCAAAGAATTAATCGTATAGACTTTGAAAAAAACCTCATTTGATTTAAATTGAAACTTCTAGATCCGTTTTTTAAAGTCAAGAATAATTGGACAGTAAGCACCCCCCCCCATGCCATAAAAATATGAAACTTTTTGCAATCAAAAACGAACAAAAATTAATAAAAAAAAACTTTCCGAAAAATAAGTTTCTTAAAGAAAAGTAAGGGTCATTTAAAACCTCAGATAGTCAAGCTCGCAAAATTGTTAAAATTCAAACTCAATACAACCAGCCTTTACTATTAAAGAATAAATGAAACCCAGGAAAGACGGAAATCAAAGAAACAGCCATAGCAAAAAACATGAAACTAGCAATAATATAAATGAATATATAGATCTTACAGCGAGTAATGCTTAGATTGAAAATGAAAATCAAGCTTTAAACGAAAACAAATATTATGCTATTAAAGTATAAATGAAACTTAAAACAAACAGAAATTAAATAACAATCAATGCGAACAAGCATACAATATATATATTAATGTAAATGAATAAATAAACCTTAAAATGAGTGAAACTTAAATTAAATATGCAATTCAAGTTTGAATCGAATAAAAATAAATACAAACAAGAGTATGGATATCGCCTCACTGCAGAAGCCTAAAACCTAATGCGTCATTGGCGCTTTACTGAAACCGAATTATATTACAAATGTTTTCTTTTGTACTTAATATTGAAAATAAATATTAAAATTACAGTAAAATTTTAAACTGATAAGGTTTCAGCAATCAATATCATTATGCATCAAATATTCAGTTTAATTTATTAGTTCTTTCCAAGATTGGTCAAGACAAATATAGCTTCACTACAAACAAAATTTGGATACTGCCCCCTTCTTTAACTGTAAAAACCTAAAGCCTTCTGCGTCATTGGTGCTTCACTGAAAACGAATTAGTAAAGTAAAAGAAAAGTAAAGGCCATACGGCTCCAATGTTTTATTATTATTAAGTAAAAAAAAACTTTCCGAAAAATAAGTTTTTAAAAGAAAAGTAAAGGCCATTTTAAACTTAACCTCAGGAGATACAAATACCTTTTAAAATTCAAACCAAAAACGACCAGAAATTAAATAAACAATCATAGCAAAAAACATACAAGTAACAATATAAATGAATAAATAGAACTTAAAGCGAGTAATGCTTAGATTGAATATGAAAATCTAGCTTAAAACGAAAACAAATATTTTGCTATTAAAGTATAAATGAAAATTAAAACGAACAGAAATTAAATAAACAATCAATGCGAACAAACATACAATATATATTAATGTAAATGAATAAATAAATCTTAAAACGAGGGAAACTTAAATTGAATATGCAAATCAAGTTTGAATCGAATAAAAATAACTAAAAACAAGAGTATGGGTATCGTCTCACTACAGAAGCCTAAAATCTACTGCGTCATTGGCGCTTTACTGAAAACAACTCTTTGAAATATTTTCACTTTTGTAACTTTAAGAAATCAAAATTAATTAAGATTTTAGGGAATAAATATCAGCATATATATATTAAATTGACAATGCACATTTCTTTTCAGTAAGCTCATTTGAATTTTTTTTCAGTAAAGTACAAATTATATTCTGGCTTTAAGAAAGCATAAGGGTTTTGAACCCTGCTCACATTAATTCATGCTCGTTACTCTAATATTTATTTTAATTTTTGTTCGGTTTGGGTTTCATTTATTTATTGATACTGATTTGGGGTAGTTGTATGCTTGGTAGATTATATGATAGTCCGGACGCCAGGTGTCGAAAATGTGAACCATACCACGACGGAATGGGGCTGCTACGAGAATTAGTCTACCCTCCTCCCCCTAAATTGACCATGCGGATTCAAAAATACCAATGGCACTTGCTGGCGAGTGGTGGAACACACATTTTATTAACATTTTATTATATTTTGGTTTTTCATGCAAGAAAATACATGTTCCACAAAGTTTGAGGTGCAGTTTTCCGCTCAAATAGAAATGCGTAGAAGCCATAGAGTGTTTTCATAACAAACTAACACGATTAGTTAAAAAAAAGCACAGTTAAAAAAAATGCCAAAACTTTAAGAGTCTTGAACAGTCTTGGAAAGTATAAATAAAATCAAATTGAATATTAGATATATAATGATATTAATTGTTTGGATTAATCAGTTCAAGTTTTTTTTTCACTCTAATTTTTATTTTCATTTTCAATGCTATAAGAACTGGAAAATAATAAATTTGTAATATACGAGTAATTCCTTTTCAGTGAAGCACCAATGACGCAGAAGGCTTTAGGTTTTTACAGTTAAAGAAGGGGGCAGTATCCAAATTTTGCTTGTAGTGAAACTATATTTGTCTTGACCAATCTTGAAAAGAACTAATAAATTAAACTGAATATTTGATGCATAATGATATTAATTGCTAAAAGCTCATCAGTTCAAAATTTTACTGTAATTTTAATATTTATTTTCAATATTAAGTACAAAAGAAAACATTTGTAATATTATTCGCTTTCAGTAAAGCTCCAATGACGCAGTAGGTTTTAGTCTTGTGCAGTGAGGCGATACACAAACTCTTGTTTGTAGTTATTTTTATTCGATTCAAACTTGATTTGCATATTCAATTTAAGTTTCACTCGTTTTAAGATTTATTTATTCATTTACATTAATATATATTGTATTTTAGTTCGCATTTATTGTTTATTTAATTTCAGATCGTTTTAAGTCTAATTTAAACTTTAATAGCAAAATACTTGTTTTTTTTTTAAGCTAGATTTTCATATTCAGTCAAAGCATTATTTGCTTTAAGATCTATTTATTCAGTTATATTATTAATTGTTGTATGTTTTTTGCTATGATTGTTTATTTAATTTCTGTTCGTTTTGGGTTTCATTTATTCTTTAATAGTAATTTCTGGTCGTTTTTATTTTGAATTTTAACAGGTATTTTTATCTCCGGAGCTTAAGTTTAAAAAGGCCATTAATTTTCTTTGAAAAACTAATTTTTTGGAAAGTTTTTTTTCAATTAAATTTTGTTCGTTTTTTATTGCTAAAAGTTTCAAGTTTTTTTGAAATGGGGGGGGGGGGATGTGTGTGCTTATTTTTCGATTATTCCTGACTTTAAAAAATGGATCTAGAACTTTCAATTTAAATCGAATGAGGCTTTTTTCAAAGTCTATACGATAACCTCTTTGATAAAAACCTTATATGTGAACAATAGACAGCTTGCATAAATTGTGGACAGCAATTGACAACAATAAATGGATTGAAAAAATAGCTCCAATAAGGGGGTTTAGACCGTTTCACTTACTGACACAAAGGGATCACGACTGTTTGGAATTGACCTTAATAGGATTTTGTGTGCCAAAGCAATTTTGCATCTATCACAGAGTATGTATTTTAACATTATAATTGGATAATTATGGAAGATTTTCTATGTGTTCTCCCCGTAAAAAACCCTTCCCATAGGTTGTAAGCCCCCCTAGATAAGTTATGCCCCACGGCATAAACTGCAACGCCTACCCCTGGGCCCTGGTGGGCTGTGTCGACACCGGAGTTTTTGTTATCAGAACTTTGAACTATTTCAACAAAATGTCTATATAAAAAATTTTATCAGATGCACTTAGGGCGTGGAGGAGGGAGAGGGGCTAGTTGCCCTTCAATCTCTTTAGACTCTTAAAAAGTGAACAAAAAATTTCAATTTCCAATCAAACGATCCCTCTCTAAAGTTTATACGAGCATCCTTCCATAAGAAATAATATGAAGGATTCGGAGAATCCTTAAATTACAACCCATGCCCTGAGGGCTTTGGGGGAGTTGTAATCCTCAAAGACCTAGTTTCCAGAACTTAAAACTACGTTTAATAAAATGGCTGTCTTAAAATTTTGATTAGATGTGTTTGGGGAAAAGGTGGGCGTGAGAGGGGGGTTAGTAGTAAGCTTGTATAAGATTTCACGAACACATTCACGAACACATTCACGCCTACATGAATATGGTCAAAAGTATAGGCACTTTCAAGCGCACATTCAAGCGTACATTCACGCCTAATCTAGATGCTGATTTCAAGCGTACATTCAGTCCTAATCTAGGTGCTGATTTCAAAAATACATGAGAAAATACATTGAATTGCGCAAGAAAAACCCATGGTTGTGTCATTAAACTCACGTGTGAATACTTTAAAATTTGCGACGCAATAATGGGTGTTATGAAACTAAAGTCGAGGCTTCTTTAAACTCGGCAATATATAATGTAGTTAAGCACGTTCTGAGAGTTTGGTCGTAATAATATAATTTAAAGCAGGTTTTTTTGTTTTTGTTGTCGATTGCACAATGAATGTACGTCATGAATTCACGTGTACATTCTTAAAAAAAAACCTGGTGTGATATAAAGTAGTCAGACATGTTTTGGGAGCACACACGAAATTATGTAACTCAACATCCGTTTTTTATTTGTCCTTGAAAAACTGTATAAAATGTTCATTCACTACAATTCAATTTTCATTATGTTTTAACACATCGATTATAGTACTCTACATATTATTAACTTTGAAAACAATGGATTCGTCAATTGTCAATGTGAGTAAACTTTCATTCTTTATTTCAAAAAAAAAATCGTTTTACTAGTACATTCAAATTTCAGGGGGACTTAGCCCCCTCCCCTCCAACAATACAAAACTTTAAAATATAATGAGTATATTCGATAGAAACGGCAAAGCACGCTTTTTTCTATTATGTAAAACAAAAAACTCCCTTTTCCATTGCTCTGTTAGGAGCATAATTCTGTAGTTTTAGTTCTTTTTCGTTCAAAAGAATCCTTTTCCAATCGCGCGTTTAAAATGTACTGTCTTCTTCCGCTCTAAATAAAAGCATATGTGTTTAACATGCTACCAAAGAGGGAATGATTTCAAGACAACATTTGGCATGCGTCTTATCAGGATTAAGAAAACAAAAAAAGATGGATATGTACGATTCAAGACTCATTGACAAAAGAGTTTGTTTTTGACCAAATTAGACCGATATTTTTCAATTGTATTTGATGAAAGCAAATGGATTTCACAGATGATTAAGATGCTTCTATAAAAATATATGACAGTGATGAGGGCAATGAATCAATTCTAACACGGTTTTTCTTTACTTGGTATCCGTTAAAAACGAAATTTTTGTGTTAAATAAGTAATTCTTGTATCTTTTAAAAGAGCTTTACGGGGTTTGAGAGAGACTCTGTCCCCTGATTCCGTGTGGTTAGAGGGGATTCTTTGTGCAGACTAATTTTTTCTTCTGTAAAAGAGAATTGTTTTTTTCATGCTAAATTTTGCCTTCTTTTTTAAGGAAGAGGATTCCTAAAATTACTCTCCCCCGGAAAAGAGAGCTAATACTAACAGCGTCGCTCCAATACAACAAGTGGAGATAGACGGTCCATTGGAGGCCACTCACATCCATTCCAGACCGACGCTGCCTGCTCAAAACTTACCAGTGCCAACTCCTATGCAGCCAGGTAGAAAGCTGAAAAGAGAATGGATAGTTGCTCACATAATGGGGAGCTCCACTGGCTCACCTGTACAACCCAGTGACATTGCCACCACATCTATGCAAGAAACGGACGGTACTCAACAGCATTCTGAATTTGGAAATTTGAGTATTTTCACCACTAGCTTCTACCTATTTCTATCCAACTTTTTTTTTTTTTTTTTAAGTATTTTTTTTTTTCGGTATTTTTCAACATCGTAAAAGTGTATGTCAGAGATATTAAAATGTTAATCTCCCCTCCACCCCGACCATTGTTTTAAATTTATCTGACCCCCTCAGAGATAGCTGAATATAAAGCATTTTTTTATTGGCAAAGAAAACACTCTTTTGCGTCTTTCTGAAATTTCTGTGGGAGGGGGGTGGAGGCAAGTATTTAGTTTAAATAATTCTAGGAGGAATTGAGTTTTGAGGATGGGGTTTAAATGAACATTTTTTTTTTAACTTTATAAAATAATGGTTATTTCACATAGAAAATAAAACCTTTTTTCTATACTTTATTGAATGAGCCTTTTCGCAATTTTTCACCATCGTTAGAGTGTATGTCTGATATATTACAATTTTAATCTCTCCCTCTCTTTGACCAGTGGGGTAAATTTCTGGGCTCCCCTACGAGAGAGCGTAGGATAAGGCATTTTTTTATTAGACAAGAAAACACTCTTTTGCGTCGTTCTGAACTTTCTGTGGGAGGGGGATGGAGGCAAGTATTTAGTTTAAATAATTCTAGGAGGAATTGAGTTTTGAGGATGGGTTGAAAATGAACATGTTTTTTTTTTAACTTTATAAAATAATGGTTATTTCACATAAAAAATAAGACCTTTTTTCTATCGGTTAATGAATTAGTCTTTTCGCCATTTTTCAATATCGTAAGAGTGTATGTCAGAGATATTAAAATGTTAATCCCCCCCCCCCCCCCGACCATTGTTTTAAATTTCTCTGCCCCCCTCAGAGATAGCTGGATATAATGCATTTTTTTTTATAAGCAAATAAAGCACTCTTTTGCGTCTTTCTGAACTTTCTGTGGGAGGGGGGTGGAGGCAAGTATTTAGTTTAAATAATTCTAGGAGGAATTTAGTTTTTAGGATGGGGTGAAAAAAAATGAACTTGTTTTTTTTTTAACTTTATAAGATAATGGTTTTTTCACATAGAAAATAAAACCTTTTTTATATAGGTTATTGAATTAGTCTTCGCAATTTTTCAACATCGTAAGAGACTACATAAGAGATATTGCAATGTGAATCTCCCCCCACCCCCGTCTTGTTTTTTATGCTTTTCTTCCTCACTCAGTGATAGATGAATCTTTAGCATTTTTTTTATTGGCAAAAAAAGCAATAGCTTGCGACTTTGCGAACTCTCTGAGGAAGAGGGGTGGAGGAAGGTAGATATCCTAAAGATTTAGAGGTCGACTTGACTTTTGAGGATGGAATAAAAAAAGGAAAATGTTTTTTTTTTTAATTTATAAAATAGTGTTTATTTAACATAGAAAATAAAACCTTTTTTTTCTATAGGTTAATGAATTAGCCTTTTCGTCATTGTTTCAACACCGTAAAAGTTTTTGCGTGTCAGAGATGTGTGTGTGTGCGTGTGGGTGTGTGTGTGTGTGTGCGTATGTGTGAGTGTGTGTGCCTGTAAGTGTGTGCGCATGTGTGTGTGTGTGTGTGTGTGTGTGTGAGCGGTGCATGCGCCGCTTCTACTCGAAAATTCATGAAATAATGCTTATTTCACATAGAAAATAAAACCTTTTTTCTATAGATTAATGATATAGCACTACCATTGAGTGATGAGACATCAGTATTTACTGGACCAATTCTATCACCACCAGTGGAGTTCAGGGATGAATCTACATTAGTTCTAGAGAATGTGGAATGGCATAGAGGTTTTCTTAATGATGTTTTTGGGAATATGGCTAGCCTAGACGACTTAACTTGTGATATTGACACGCTTGAGGATCCGGAGTGGGCAGATAGTTTTATGCGTGAGCATTTAGGAGATGTTACTAGTGCAACTGAACCGGGTCCTTATAACGAAATTCCAACACTTGGCAAGACATGTTTCCTTGATCAAATGTCCCCAAACACCTTGGAATTTTGTACTATCAGGCTTAGGAGACCTCGTGTTATATCCAAACATTGTATTTGAACAGATTGAGAGTGGTGGTGTTATGGAAAATTCTGTGTCACCCCCCACCATTCCGCTTAATGATATAGCTAGTACTAGTAGTAATACAAAAACAACACCAGTACCCCCTCTTCCAGATTTTTTTCTGTCCAACTCTGCCTTGCACCCCACAAAGGTCTACAGTGCCAAATTCGGTGATCCCTTCAACTCTCTAGTGTCAGGGGATATAATAACAGATCCCTCGGCCATTACACATTCATATACTGATAAGATTCGAGCCATTCTTGAACAACAAATGGGGGTGTGGGGAGTGGGGGTCAGTTTAAAAGCATCAATAGCACTAAAAATATTTTTTTAAATGAAAGTGCGAGTGAGATGTATTCAAAATACTTGCACACAGAGATGTTGGCAAGTCGCCCGCATTTATCAAATTAAGGGGAGGTTTTTCTAAATTGGGCTAATAGTATTCAAAGCAAGTGGGAAAATCATAACGAGGGGGGTAGTGGATCTATGGCTTTATTTATTGAAAGTTTAAATGTTAATATATGTAGATTTATAAGGCATTTTATTGTAGCAGGTGGGCATGGGGAGAGGGCTACAGTTTAAAAATATAATTTACAGATAGAGGGATGTAGGGGGATGCAAGGAATCTGTTTCGATACGAGGCTGCAGTGTTTCAATTATGCATTTTTTAATTGCAGCATACAGACGTCTGTACAAGCATGCCACCAAGAAAAAGTTGGATAAAATGGCAGTTAATGGTAGGGAGGGTTCAAAGTCCCCAAAAGTAGATTTTATTTGTTTAAATGGTCGATTTTCCATGACACTAGATGGAATAGATATTTTTGATTGTGCTAAAGCAGATTTAAAGATTGGTGTCACGGTGTTACAGTATGAAACAGAATTTGAAGAGGGTCAGCGTTCCGATAAGAAGGGTGTATTATTTCCAGTGCGAGCTCCTTCAATTGAATCAGTAGATCATTGGGTGTGGCTTCTATATACTCCGCCCACAGACTCCGATTCAATTGGTCATTTTAATCCAATTACGGATATTAGTAGGGTTTTGGGGGAGGGTAAAAAGGGGAATGTTTCTTATTACTGTCCAACATGTCTCTCAAGATTTCGCTCTGATTTAAAGTTAAAGCATCACATGAAACACTGTAAACGTCATGGATACCAGGCTGTGGAGACGGTAAGCGGAGATAGAGCGATCTTACGTTTTAAAAATTTTCAAAACACGCTCCTGAAGAGCAATAACATCAGTTTAGACTGTGAGGATAAATCAACCAACGTGTGCGATCCGTCAAATTCAAATCATTTTACTATAGATGTAGCCGTAGGAGCCTCTTCCGCCGTCGCTCAATAAGATTCCAATAATAACATACAGGGGTAAGATGTAGTGGATATGTTGAGTAACGGTGAAGACTGCATGCACTCGGCATTGGTCAGTCTAATCAAAACAGCGAACGGTGCAATTTCGCGCCTTCGTTATACATACTATCCTATGCTCCTATCACCAGATGACATAGTGGCCATTAAAATTCGTAACATGTGTTGGGTTTGCAAGAGAAAATTCGAAGATGGTGCTGGAAATGGTGGGAGGAGGAAGGTGATTGACCATGATCATTTTTGGCAGGAAATTACGTCTATAGGAAGTAACTTTAGAGGGGTAGCACACCAGTCATGCAATTTAAACGTTAGACAGCAATATTTCGTACCTATTTTTATATACAATTCCAATTACGACTTAAAGTTTGTTCTACCGGCGTTGGCCCGCACTGCCAAGGGTGGAGTTGTAGATGACGCATGGATAGATGGTTCTTTTTCATATAATATCATACCCAAATCATCGGGGAAGCTAATGCTGCTAGAATTCGTGTGGAAAACAGTTGACAAGGGCAATACGTGCCTGAATAAAATCTGTTTTTTAGACTCTTTCTGCTTCTTCCCAAAGTCCTTAAGTCAATTGATTCAGGTACAGAAAAGTGACAATTTTGATAGCTTCTCCCTCCTCAAACAGCACTTTCCCGATGATGAAATGTATGATTTATTAACGTGTAAGGGTATATATCCATATGATTATTACAACTCTGGCTCGAGGCTAGATGAGGTGTCACTACCGTCCATTGAAGCTTTTCATAATTAAATTACCGAGAGCATGTGCACCAAAAACGACCACAACTTTTCTAAGAAGGTTATGATAAAGGACAAGTTTAACAAAGGTGAGAATTAGTCTAAGATTTGCCTGGCCAGGGACGTGCTCAATCTTTTGTACACTCAGTGAAAAAATCCAGATAAAAGCTATGGGGAATTTGGGTTGGATTTAGGTTGTTATTTTTCCATTCCTCATCTGGTGATGGACTTGATACTTAAAATCAGCAAAGAAGAAATAGGTCTGATCGCCGATGTGGATCAGCATCTGTTTTTAGAGAGATCAATGAGGGGTGGGTATGTTTTTCATAGGGATCGTATCATGAAAACTGATCCGAGTGGACAGCACACAGATGAAAAGTCGGACGCAGTTTTTTTGGATATGAATTCTCTTTACCCATCGGCAATGTCTCACTACTGTTTGCCGTGTGGCAATTATAAATGGCTTGACAATCCCTGTGCTTCGAATTTCCCCGACGTTGCCAGTGTTTAGGAGAATGGGGCACAGAGATGTTTTTTTGAAATTGACGGTGAAATAACCATTGAAATCCATGACTCGTTAAAAGACTTTGTTTTTCTGTGCATAAATAGACCAATAGTTAGAGACTCTCTGAATCCCTACAATTTATCATTACCGGAAAACGGGAGTATGCACTGGTTACCTTCAAAACATAAACTATTTGATGACGTTAACCCGAAAACAACTATTACTGTTCATCACGTACTATTGAAATGGATGGTGGCTAATGGTTTCAAAGCCGAAAAGATTCATAGAGACCTTCAATTTTACCTAAAGTCTTTCATGAAAACGTTTATTTACACGTTTGTCAGTAAACTTTCACAGGCGAAATCGAAATTTGAAAAAGAAGTCTATAAACTCATTTTGAACTCAGCTTTAGGTAAAATGTGCAAAATCGTACGAAACAGAAGTCGATGTTAGATTGTAACCAACCCCAAAGATTATGCACGAATCATTGCGGATCCAAACTTCACATCGTTCACAATCATAGACTCCAAGATGGTAATCCTATATCGCAAGAAAAGAAGCATTGTTTTACATTAAAATATTACAGGCGGGAGTGCAATAGCTGAAATTTCTAAGAAGATCAGTCTGTCATTTTATTATAGCGTAAGAGAGGTAAAGTGGCTGATTGAGGGACAAGTTCAAGTGTATTACTGGGACACTGATTCCCTCCTGTTAAAAGTCAAAACTGAAAATCTATTGAATGATTTGGAAAATGGCGAGTACATTAGTTCACGAATGGACTACACTAATTGGGACGAATCCCTCTACCCAGAGTTAGTGAAACCTCAGGCCCCAAATCAATTGTCACTGCTAAAGTCTGAAACAGGCAGAGATCTGATATTCAGTGATGTGTTTCGTGATCTAAAGGTAATGCTGTATGGAAATACATGGAGAGGATATCAAATAAGTTTGCAAGGGGGTACCTACACACTTTGTAAAAAATAATTCCGACATGAGTGTTTATAGAAACTGTGTGGAACGTAGTTTAGTGCCAAGGACGAAAGTCATGATGATTCGCTCTTTACAATTTAAAAACTACACAGTTAGAGTTGAGAAACACGCCTTGTCTGCCATATCGGACAAAGTCTATGTACTTGAGGAGGGTGTGAAGTTACTACCACACGTTAAATATTTAATTTCAGACCGAGTTGAATGTTTATATTACATAAAAAAACTCGGTCTATAAAAATTAAATTAAATTCATTTAAAAAAAAGTATAAATTGGGTGGGAGGGTTTTTTGGCTAATTGCCTGTTTTTTAAAATTCTTTTTTTTCTTTATCATTAACAATTTTCAATGTGTGTGTGTGTGTGTGTGCAAGGATGAGTAATTTCCACTATTCAAGGACAACCCCGGCCTGGGCCCCCCACAGCGGGCCCCCGCTTCCTGGCGCCAGGCACTGCCTGACCCGCCCCAGCGGGCCCCCAGCCGCCACAGCGGCCACCCCCCCGGGGGGAGGGGGGATCCCAAAATATAAAATGCTGTAAATAAAAGTGTTTGATATTATTTCAAGTGCTTTATTCTAATAAATGTTGTATTTTCTATAAATAAATTAAAAAAAAAGTGTATTTATTTAAGTGTTTTTTTTCTATGTGCCTATGTAAATGTTATATTTTTTATTATAAATAAATTAAAAAGTGTATTTTTTCATGTTTAATGTGCTTTCATGTTCAATGTAATATTTTTTTAAAGTATTGTTACTTTCGAATGCATACAATAAAAGAACATACGATTCTTTATTCGTCTTCTTCTTCTTATTCTTGAAGGGAGTAGTAGTAGTAGTAGTAGCAGTAGTAATATGGAAATTATTTAGTCATTAGACAGGCCTATTCTTAAGTTACTTGTCTAGGTGAACTGTTGAAGGGAACATGTATCAATTTAAAACACCATTCAGATCGTTTCTGTGCGGTCCGTCAATGTCAGGCAAAACGACACTCTTAACTAAAATAATTAGAAATTGCGATAAATGTTTGTGGAAAATCCGACAAAAATCTACTATTGTTACAGTTTTTGGCAGGAGTCATACGATAAAATAAAAGCAATTGCTGCCACCACGGGTTTGTTGTAGATGAAATTCATACCGGAACTTTATGTTTTGAGCTTTATTGAACCAAACTCTTGGCTGATCATGGACGATCTAGCTGAATCTATTGAAAAATGGTCCCAGGAAATGCTACAATTGTTCACTGGTAGCTCTCATCATGAACATATTTCCGTTACTCTGGTTCTACACAATCTCTTTCATCAGAGCAAATGTATGCAAACACTTGCATTGAACAGCACCTACTATATCATATACAGAGTTGTTCGTGATTCTAGCTCACTAATAACTCTCAATAAAAAAATCTATCCCGGAGCCCCCAAATTTCTGCTCTCAGCGTAAAATCAGGCAACTAATAAAACCTGCGGCTACATCCTATTACATCTTAATCAAAATGCACCCAAGGATCTGCGTGTAGTCACAGATATTTTTGACAATGAAATTTCAGTATATCTCCCTGTGAACACAAAAAAGACCTATTAGTTGCTATCATGACACTGAAGAAACTACATGAAAATAGACCTCTGTTTTCAGTTCTAAGCACTTCAAAACCCTTGCTTAGGAAAGCCATACTCAAACATGGTATTGACAATGATTTCATTAATATTATATATTAAATTTGTGTAAATTTGATCGTGGTTAATTTTAAACTGCCAGAATTATCTGAGAAACGGGCAAAGCAACATCGTTCCATTGTACATACATTGGACTATAAAAAGAAATTAAAGAATTTTAAAAAGAAACGACTTCTTCAGATAGGCGGTAGATTTGTCACAATTTTACTGCCAATAATTGAAGGACTTGTAAATAGTTTTCTCGAGAGAGAGAATGGCAAAGCTATATCCATAAACTCCAATAGAACTCACTTTCACACACGCGGGGCACTTTTAGCCCTAGCAGATTATATACCTCTGCGGCATGTCGTCTGAAGATGATAAAAACAGCTTTTCCTTCATTAAGTGCTTCACCAGATAGACAAACATACACATTATCATTCAAGACCCGTCGCTGCTGCTGATGGTATCGTGCATAAAAAAACTAACATCTTCAAGATTCTATTGCTGCTGCTGGAACACAATTAAATAAGTAGTATTTGGATTCAATTGTTTTTAAAATTGTATTGATACTCCCCCACAATTAGGTTCAACAACTTACACGACTCTTAGTCTATCTCTTGGAAAGTGTTCAAGATCATATTCAAGTTGAGAGTAACGGGAAAGGAATTATAATTCAGGGCATGAGCTATAATCTACTTGATTTAATCTATGACATGGTTACAAATCGTAAAGGACTATTATCATTTGACGTTCATTTATAAAACTTTCTAAATACATTAAACTTACCCAAAAGTATTATTAGCAACAGACAAACTCAAAAAAAAAATAAATGAACATGAATAAACATCAACAGCAACAACACCAATAAAACAAGAAGAAGACGAAGAAGAAGAAGAAGATTGTAAATCAATTTTGGACTATATTAGCACACCTAGTGGAAAAAAAACTTGACAATGATGGTGAGGAAAAATTAAAAATGTCTCATGTCACCTTCGCCAACTATTATACAACAAGGCAGCGGGCGTTACACAACGTATTTACGTTCAAAATGGCTGAGGTTGTAACTGGTGCTTATTAAGATATCGGCGAGGTGGGGAGTTTAAATTCACTCACGACTCTTTCCAGAGTCACTTGTGCTAACGCTAAAAGTGTACAAGACTATCTACAAAATGAATCCAGTTACAATCTGAATAGAAATCATATAATTCGTGCTAATTAATATCGAAAATCTAAAGCATTCCACCCATTACATATAATGCAAGCAGTCCCCCTGACTCTAACTGCGATTCAACGACTTGACAATACACCGTACAAATATATCCTTCTTGCACTCAGTACTTATAGTCGTTATGCATATGCGATTCCATTGCAATCAAAGAGAGACATTGAAGTTGCTCAGGCCATTGAAATTATTTTTGAACATGATTCGTATAAAAAAATTCAAACGGATCGTAGTAGTGAATTTGTTAATCCTCATGTTGAAAAAGTACTAGAAAAATATAGTACATTGCTCTATCATAGTCACAGTCCTATAAAGGCTGCATTGGCTGCAAGGTTGATAAAAACTACTCGGCTTTTAATTTAAGGATATTGCACATTGAAAAATACACCAACTTTGATTGATGATTTAGATAAAATCATGTTGATTTACAATCAATGATCTCATCGGTCATTGTCCAACTCAACTACAACAGAAGTTCATCATTCTGATCATGATACAATTGACACCTGTCTAAAACAATATTCCAATGAATCGATTTTCAAGAAGAAGAAAAATAAATTCAATGTTGGTGATACTGTTCGAATTAATAGAACAACTAATATTTTTGAAAAAGGGAATTACTTGTGGTCCACCGAACTTTTTAAAGTGGCAAAAATCCTAGACACTAAACCTATAACTTATCGTTTGCGTGATACCAAAGATGAGAGATTCTCGGCGGCTTTTATGACTATGAACTACAAAAAGTTAAAAATAATAGTGACATCTATCAAATTGAAAAGATATTAAAGACTCTTACTCGCAGGGGTAAGAAACAGTGACTTGTTTGGTGGCTAGGATACAACTCTGATTTTGATTCTTGGATCGGTGTTGAAGATATTGACAATGCCCAATGATTTCTATGTAACTTTCATGTCCAATGTTTCCGATCCTCTCTACAACGACTTGAATACGACATAAGATTTTTGGACAAAACTCTCCCCCGCCATCAAATTTGACGGTGCATATGAAGTGGCTCTTGTCGACTGTATTCTCAAAAATACCTATGACATCCTGAGAAAGGATCGTGTGTATGATATAAAAGTTATACCACTCGATTGGACTATGAATGGGTTGAAGTATGTCGACTATGAATGGGTTGAAGCACTTAAATCTAGCTAATATCCACACGCCAAATTGAAATATATTGAATACGATAATATGACAGATTTGTGTCATACAATCAATAGAAAAATCTCATATCACGGGAAAGGAAAATTACATATTAATTATTCATTGGAACTTTGTATAGTTTACAATACCTCCCGCGTTGAAACTGAAACAATTGTTATTGATGATAATCCGTAAGATATATTTTGGTTTAAATGGAATTCGATCAATGATGAACATGCAGGCACTAATTACGAGATGGATTAAATTATTTTTTCTTACTATTATTCTGGTTTGGCTTCAGACTCTTGCATACTTCTCTATGAATCCTTTGTGGAAACATTGAGAGTCGGTAATTCAAATGTCCCCCTCCTACGTGTTCTTGAACGAAAAACATCTCATGAACTTGTTCATCACTATAATATAAAGCATCTTCAGTATGTTTCTGTAAACACTTCGTATTTGGAACTCTGTCAGTTAACACTAAGAAGTGAATTGGGCGATCCTCTAGCAATAACAGAAGACTTAGCAGTGATTACATGTCATTTTCGGCCCATTGTTGGCGATAGCACAATCACCTAAAATGAAAAATAGGAGAATTCCATTTGTCTGTCTCGATATCGATTGCTATGTTGGTGCTTTGAGTCCACGTCAAATAGGCAATGGATTGGACTACTACAAGGGGCGTACTACAATGTCTGGCTATGGTCTTGGTAGCTGGTTTGCTAGGCTATTTTGTTCTGCACTACCCCTTGCCCGAAAATATCTTGTACCTGCTGCATCGGATTTTGCTGCCTCCACACTACAGGACTGGGGGTCGGGCAAGAATTTCAAGGAGAGTGTTAAGGAAAATATTAGATCTTCAGCAAGAGCCGTTGTTGAGAAACTAAAAACTCGAAAAAATGGGGTGGGATTGAAAAGGCTGCGTGCGCGTCATTCACTCATCAGTCTCCACCCTGGCGGGAAGCGAAGGACATCAACAAGGACTTTGAGGAATAAAACAAGGAAGACCAATAAGCAGAAGAAGAAAAAGAAAAAGATTGTTAGATCAAAGAAGGATTTCTTCTCTTAATATGACTTATCTCCCCCACAAGGAATCATATCCATCAATTATTTCCTCATTGAATCTATTCAATGCTGAAAATGTTGATGTCAGTGTCAAATATAGGAACTATGAACAATTTTATCCATAACGACCCCTCTTGGACAATAAAGTCTTTCATGTATTTGCCAGCAAAGACTATTTCATTGATTTGTCATCAACATTTATTGATTTAAATGTTACGGTGAAGAAAAAGCCAGATGATACAACTCAAAATGCTGGCAATGGTCTCTCCTACGAGAACTGTATTCTACACAACCTATTCAAACAACTTAATGTATTTATTAATGGTACATTGTTGAGCACTAGCAATAATTTATCCAACTATGCAAGCTACATACAATTTATGATGATGACACCAAAGGCATACAAGGAGTTGAGAGGACAATCATTGGGCTATGAATATCGACCAGGTGTTGATACTGACGGTGAGTTGACTACTGAAGTGACCCGACAGTATCATCTGGTTGGAAAATTAAATCATGAGATATTCAATATATCCCAATGGCTACCCCCCAATGTTAAGATTGACATAATGTTACAGCTGGCCCCATCGAATTTCATTTTGAGAAAAACACTTCCTGCAGCACCCGATGCAAATGTCATTATCACATCGGCAATTCTCCACGTCCGAAAACACCAGGTTATGAGCTCTGTTGCATTGGCAGTGGAAAATCTAAGAGCCAATGGCAACAACATTAAACTTCTTGTCCCCCATACGACCACCAATCAACGTCACATTGCCACCGGATCTCGTAGCTATAGCGATTCATCATTTAGCAATGGTAAAATCCCATCAAAATTGGTTTTGGCTTTTGTAAAGAGTGGCAGTGCTGTTGGATCCTGGACTGAATCCCCCCATGATTTTAATTTTTTCGGTCTATCTAGTCTTGTGTGCAAAGTGAATGGTATTCCACTTTACACTCTATCTTTTGACAAAAAATCCTATAGAACTCTGTACGAGTTGACCATGCAATCCCTAGATCATGACTCTCAACTATTTGAAAATGGAATAACCGATTCAATGTTTTCAAAAAATCATGGGGTAATTGTTTTGGACTTGTCGGGGACTCAGTATATGAGTATAGTACGAACAGGGAATGTACGTTTAGAGTGAACATTTTCCAATGCTTTGACTGAGAGTATCACGCTAATATCACGGAGTCAGTTTGAAACCTATTGGGAAATCACACCCGACAGCAGTGTTCTATTAGACCTAGCACCATGAAAACAAACCAAATAATCAACGTATTTAGTATGGATCCATACATGTCCCAGTACAAGTCCTATTGCATACCTTCGGACTTCATTGAAAAAATTCCAAGTGTTAACAATACCCTAATAATTGTTAATAGCAGTCTATCGACTTTGAAGATCGGTCATTGGCTATACATCTTTCAAACAGCGAAGATTATTGAATTTTTTGATCCTCTTGGTTTATCGTATAAATTCTACACGTCATACATCAGTAACTTTATTAAAATCACTGGGTAAATCATTATTCAAAATTAACTAAGAGTACAGGATTTATCGACTAAGATATGTGGCTTTCTTGCACTACTATTTTTCATGTTCAGATTTCGTGTCTATACCTATAAGAAGTTTCTCAACATATACGTTGACTTACCTCGATTTAACGACTTTCTAGTGGAAAATATACTTACAAGAGTATTTAATAATTATTTTAGTGCCATACGAATAAAATGTTCTAAAAATGTATGTGAAATTGTTTATTAATAAGAACTTATATACATTATAAAACGACTTTTCTACTCTTTAGATTTCATCTTTCTACTAGGTCTAGGTATTTTTCGAAAAAAACTAGTGTAGTTAGATTATCTGAATTCGCAGTGTACTAATCCTGATGTACTGCAATATCAGGGTCACATTTTCTACAATGGATTGTGACTTCACTCTTGTCATATCTCTTTTTATAGTCAATGATACTATTCTCATTCATTCTATAGAGTTCACATGTTTCAATTTGCTTATTTGAAGCAATTTCACAAACAGTGTCCTCAAGTATCGAATCACATTCATTCACAGCCAAATAAAAATCAGTGGGCTTATAATCATAAGACCCATTGTCTTCACAACGATGACGTAGAAACCATATTCTTTTGCTGTTCCAACAGTTGAATCGCTGACCAGGCTCCTCCTCCCAGAACAATCTAAAACCACGACGATACCAATCTCGTAGCAATAAACTAAAATCACGGTTAGGATTCTTTCCAATCATACCCGGATATGTATTCTCCCACTGATTACATTTATCATAATGGCAATTGGAGCATAGGTGGCCTCTAGGATGAGAGTCACACACCTCTTCAAGACAGAAATTACAACCTTTAATTTGTATAGCATATCCTTTATGCAATTTACACGGGTTGCATAATCTACACTTTTCCTCATACTCATCAATCATTGTGCAGCTTCCCAGTGTGTACATACATAGTGAACATATATGGAACATTTTTTATGTGTTGACACTCTCACTGCCACAATGAAACTGAGCTAGCAACAACAAAACTTGTCCGAGATAGAGAGAGGAGTAAATCATCCTTGAGAAACATCTTTCTCATGAAAAAAAAAGTCCAAAATTTATAAACTAAGGTTTAAAATAACATCTGCAGAATAATTTTTCATTGTAGTTATAAGTAAATCAATAAACTGTGTAAATGCATTTGTACAGCTATTTATACGATTCATGCAATAGTCTAATGATGGAATTTGTTTTCCCTGTATCGATAGGCATTCCCTGAGACAATATCTTCGTTTGAATAGACAGCTCTAGAAAATCGTCATCTAGAATCAAATGTTTTTCCATAAGCACTAGATTCCCCAAGATTCGCTCTTTCTCAAATATATCCATTTTTAGAGTCCTAAAACTCTCACAACCAAATTCAGACTGACCAGAATTTCTTTTTGTACTCTAGAAAATATACGCTAATCTACTATAGAAAGAAAAATACCTTTGATTTAGAAACAATTTAATTGAACATAATTACAATAATAGTATTCATTGACGCATTTTGTTCTCATCAATATATTTCGATAGGACATCTAATGCTGACCGAAGTTTATTTATATAGAGAATATTCACTTTTCCAGCAAAACGTAGTTGCTCCTCCTGCTTAAACTTGCTTAATGATATCACGTATCCAGCATACAAAACTATCCCATTCAAGGCATAGTCTACAGCCAGCGGTTATTTCCACAGCTACATTGGGTACTCGCATATCGTTGCTGCTGCTGCTGTCGGTTCCATCATTAATCTCCAATAATGTAAATGCACCACTCATTTTTTCTCCACTAATATCCTCTCAAATAAACTATTCTCTCTGAATTCAATTTTCTTGCTAATATGAATTGTAGTGCAAACCATGTCATTTATTTAAATCTCAATCCCAAATCAAGTTATCTTATGTTGAACATCATCCGATTGGCTCATAAAAAATGCCGACTGCAAATAATGAATCCTTTGTGCACTTCTTATCAAAAACAAAAAACCTTTCCAACATTTAGAATATTCACGAGTAAGTCTAATGGCACAGCCATGGGTTTTTCTTGCGCAATTCCAATGTACGCTTGAATGTATTCGTGAATGTGTTCGTGAATGTGTTCGTGAAATCTTATACAAGCTTACTACTGGGGTTAGTTGCCCTCAAATCACTTTCGACTATTACAAAGGGCACTAGCCCTCTGAATTTCCAATCGAATGAGCCCGCTTTGAAGTTTATAAAACACCGCTTTCTATAAAAAACCTTATATACCCCCAGGGCATAATTTAGAGCCTTTGCCCTGAGGGTAGTGGAGGTTGTCCTCCTCAAAAACAAAATTTCTACCTGGAAATTAACCACGCTGAAGAAAATGACTATCTCAAAATTTTGATTGGTGTGTTTGGGGAAATGATTGGCGTGGTGGGGGGGGGGGGGCTAGTTGCCCTCCAATCACTTTCGACGATTAAAAAAGTCTCTAGCCCTTTGAATTTCCAATTGAATGTGCCTGTTTTGAAGTTTCTACGACAACGCCTTCTTTAAAAATTCTATATGCCCCCAGGGCATAACTTAAAACTCTTGCCGAGGGTTGTGGGGGAGTGTCCTCCTCAAAAACATATTTTATATCTGGAAATCAGCTAAACTGAACAAAATGGCTATCTCAAAAGTTTGATTGGATATGTTTGGGGGAATGATGGCCTAGGGGGGGGGGGGCTAGTTGCCCTCCAATCACTTTTGACTATGAAAAAGGACACTAGCCCTTTAATTTCCAATCAAATGAGCCTGTTTTGAAGTTTTTACGACAACGCCTTTTATAAAAACCTTAAATGCCCCCAGGGCATAACTTAAAACCCTTGCCCTGAGGGTTGTGGGGGAGTGTCCACCTTAAAAATATATTTCAATCTGGAAATTAACTACGCTGAAAAAAAAATGACTGTCTCAGAATTTTGATTGGATGTGTTTGGGGAAATGATGGGCGTAGGGGGGGGAGGGGGCTAGTTACACTCCAATCACTTTCGACTATTAAAAAGGGCACTAGCCCTTTAATTTCCAGTCGAATGAGCATGTTTTGAAGTTTCTACAACAATGCCTTCTATAAAAAACCTTATATGACCCCAGAGCTTAACTTAAAACCCTTCCTCTAAGGGTTGTGGGGCAGTTTCCTCCTCAAAAATGTATTTTCTATCTAGGATTCAACTACGCTGAACAAAATGGCTGTCTCAAAATTTTGATTGGATGTGTTTGGGGGAATGAAGGGCGTGGGGGGGGGGCTAGTTGCCCTCCAATCATTTTGGACTATTAAAAAGCGCAATAGCCCTCTAATTTCCAATCGAATGAGCCTGTTTTGAAGTTTCTACGACAACGCCCTCTATAAAAACCTTATATGCCCCCAGGGCATAACTTAAAACCCTTGCCCTGAGGGTTGTAGGGGAGTGTCCACCTCAAAAATATATTTTCTATCTGGAAATCAACTACGCTGAACAAAATGGCTATCTAAAAATTTTGATTGGATGTGTTTGGGAAAATGATGGGTGTAGGGAGGGCTAGTTACACTCCAATCACTTTCGACTATTAAAAAGGGCACTAGATCTTTAATTTCCAATTTAATGAGCCTGTTTTGAAGTTTCTACGACAACGCCTTCTATAAAAACCTTATATGCCCCCAGGGCATAACTTAAAACCCTTGCCCTGAGGGCTGTGCGAGACTGTCCTCCTCAAAAACATTTTTTCTGTCAGGAAATAAACGACGCAGAACAACAGAGCTATCTCACAATTGTGTTGCGAGAGGTTTGGGGAAAAGATGGGCGTGGGGGGGGTCTAGTTGCCGTCCATTAACTTTTGACTATTGACAATGGCACTGGAAATCTCAATTTCCAATCAAATGAGCCCCCTTTGAAGTTTCTACGACGACCCTTTACATATGAAGGACCTCTGGGAAAAAAAATAAATAAATAAATAATAATAAAACATTGGCAACGCTTTACTATACTATAGGCAACGCTACAGCGCTGCCTCTGATTATTATTTTTTTTTCCCAGAGGCACGTCATACGGAAGGGGTCCTCATAGAAACTTCAAAGGGGACTCATTCGATTGGAAATCGAGAGTTCTAGTGCCCTTTTTAATAGTCGAACGTGATTGGAGGGCAACTAGCCCCCCCACGCCCAAAATTCCCCCAAACACATCCAAACAAAATTTTGAGATAGCCATTTTGTTAAGCGTAGTTGAATTCCAGATAGAAAATATATTTTTGAGGAGGACACTCCCCCACAACCCTCAGGGCAAGGCTTTTAAATTATGCCCTGGGGGTATATAAGGTTTTTATAGAAGGTGTTGTCGTAGAAACTTCAAAACAGGCTCAATCAATTGGAAATTAAAGGGATAGTGGCCTTTTTAATAGTCGAAAGTGATTGGAGTGTAACTAGCCCCTCCCCCCACGCCCACCCTTTCCCCAAACACATCTAATCAAAATTTTCAAATAGCCATTTTGTTCAGCGTATTTGATTTCCAGATAGAAAATATATTTTTGAGGAGGACACTCCCCCACAATAAGGCGTTGTCGAAGAAGCTTCAAAAAGGCTCATTCGATTGGAAATTAAAGGGATAGTGCCCTTTTTAATAGTCATTAGTAATTGGAGGGCAACTAGCCCCCCCCTCACGCCCATCATTTCCCCAAACACAACCAATCAAAATTTTGATATAGCCATTTTGTTCAACGTAGTTGATTTCCAGATGGAAAATATGTTTTTGAGGAGGACACTCCCCCAGAACCTTCAGGGCAAGGGTTTTAAGATATGCCCTGGGGGCATATAAGGTCTTTATTGAAGGTGTTGTCATAGAAACTTCAAAAAAAGGCTCATTCGATTGGAAATTCAAAGGGCTAGTGCCGTTTTTAATAGTCAAAAGTGATTGGAGGGCAACTAGCCCCCCACCACGCCCATCATTCCCCGAAACACATCCAATAAAAATTTTGAGATAGCCATTTTGTTCAGCGTTGTTGATTTTCAAATAGAAAACATGTTTTTGAGGAGGACACTCCCCCAAAACCCTCAGGGCACGGGTCTTAAGTTATGCCCTGGGGGCATATAAGGTTTTTATAGAAGACGTTGTCGTAGAAACTTCAAAACAGGCTCATTCAATTGGAAATTCAAAGGGCTAGTGCCCTTTTTAATAGTCGAAAGTGATTGGAGGGCAACTAGCCCACCCCGCCCCCCCTCCACGCCCATCATTCCCAACAACACATCCAATCAAAATTTTGAGATAGCCATTTTGTTCAGCGTAGTTGATTTCCAGATAGAAAATATATTTTTGAGGAGAATACTCCCCCACAACCCTCAGGGAAAGGGTTTTTATTTATACACTTGGAGTATATAATGTTTTCATAGAATGTGTTGTTGTAGAAACTTCAAAACATGCTCATTCGATTGGAAATTAAAGGACTAGGGCCCTGTTTAATAGTCGAAAGTGATTGGAGTGTAACTAGCCCCCGTCCCCCCCCCCCCACCCCCAACAATTCCCCCAAAACAACCAATCAAAATTTTGAGATAGCCATTTTGTTCAGCGTATTTGATTTCCAGATAGAAAATATATTTTTGAGGAGGATACTCCTCCACAACCCTCAGGCCAAGGGTTTTAAGTTATGCCTTTGGGGCATATAAGGTTTTTATAGAAGGCGTTGTCGTAGAAACTTCAAAAAATGCTCATTCGATTGGAAATTAAAGGGCTAGTGCCCTTTTTAATAGTCGAAAATGATTTGAGGGCAACTAGCCCACCCCGCCCCCCCTCCACGCCCATCATTCCCAACAACACATCCAATCAAAATTTTAAGATAGCCATTTTGTTCAGGTTAGTTGATTTCCACATAGAAAATATAATTTTGAGGAGGTTACTCCTCTACAGCGCTCGGGGCAAGGGTTTTAATTTATACTCTTAGGGCAAATAAGGTTTTCATAGATCGTTTTGTTGTAGAAACTTCAAGACAAGCTCATTCGATTGGAAATTAAAGGGCTAGTGCCCTTTTTAATAGTCGAAAGTGATTGGAGTGTAATTAGCCCCTTCCCCCCCACGCCCATCATTTCCCCAAACACACCCAATCAAAATTTTGAGATAGGCATTTTGTTCAGCGTAGTTGGTTTCAAGATAGAAAAAATGTTTTTGAGGAGACACTCGCCCAGAAACCTCAGGGCAAGGGTTTTAAGTTATGCCCTGGGGGCATATAAGGGTTTTATAGAAGGCGTTGTCGTAGAAACTTCAAAACAGGCTCATTAGATTGGAAATTAAAGGGTCAGTGCCCTTTTTAATAGTTGAAAGTGAGTGGAGTGTAACTAGGTCCCTTCCCTTCCCCCCCCCCACGCCCATCATTTCCCCAAACACATCCAATCAAAATTTTGAGATAGTCATTTTGTTCAGCGTAGTTGATATCCACATAGAAAATATGTTTTTGAGGAGGACATACCCCAGAACCTTCAGGGCAAGAGTTTTAAGTTATGCCCTGAGGGCATATAAGGTTTTTATAGAAGGCGTTGTCGTAAAAGCTTCAAAACAGGCTCATTTGATTGGAAATTAAAGAGCTAGTGCCCTCTTTAATAGTCGAAAATGATTGGAGGGCAACTAGCCCCCCCCACGCCCATCATTCCCGCAAACACAACCAATCAAAATTTTGAGATAACCATTTTGTTCAGCGTAGTTGATTTCCAGATAGAAAATATATTTTTGAGGAGGATACTCGCCCAAAACCCTCAGGGCAAGGATTTTAACTTATGCCCTGGGGGCATATAAGGTTGTTATAGAAGGCATTGTCTTTGAAACTTCAAAACAGGCTCATTCGATTGGAAATTAAAGGGCTAGTGCCCTCTTTAATAGTCGAAAATGATTGGAGGGCAACTAGCCCCCCCTCCCCCCACGGCCATCATTCCCCCAAACACATCCAATAAAAATTTTGAGATGGCCATTTTGTTCCGCGTAGTTAATTTCCAGATAGAAAATATATTTTTGAGGAGGATACTCGCCCACAACCCTCAGGGCAAGGGTTTTAAGTTATGCCCTGGGGGCATATAAGGTTTTTATAGAAGGCATTGTCGTTGAAACTTCAAAACATACTCATTCGATTGGAAATTAAAGGACTAGTGCCCTTGTTAATAGTCGAAAGTGATTTGAGTGTAACTAGCCCCCTTGCCCCCACCCCACGCCCATCATTTCCCCAAACAAATCCAATCAAAAATCGCCCAAAACCCTCAGGGCAAGGGTTTTAAGTTATGCCCTGGGGGCATATAAGGTTTTTATAGAAGGCATTGTCGTTGAAACTTCAAAACATGCTCATTCGATTGGAAATTCAAGGACTAGTGCCCTTTTTAATAGTCGAAAGTGATTGGAGTGTAGCTAGCACCCTTCTCCCCCACCCCACTCCCATCATTTCCCCAAACAAATCCAATAAAAACTTTCAGATAGCCATTTTGTTCAGCGTATTTGATTTCCAGATAGAAAATATATTTTTGAGGAAGACAATCCCCCACAAGAAGGCGTTGTCGTAACAACGCCTTCTGTCGTAACAACGTTGTCGTAGAGGGCGTTGTCGTAGAAGCTTCAAAACAGGCTCATTCGATTGGAAATTAAAGTGCTAATGCCCTTTTTAATAGTCGAATGTAATTGGAGGGTAACTAGCCCCCTTCTCCCCCACCCCACTCCCATCATTTCCCCAAACAAATCCAATCAAAATCTTGAGATAGCCATTTTGTTCAGCGTAGTTGATTTCCAGATAGAAAATATGTTTTTGAGGAGGACACTCCCCAAGAACCTTCAGAGAACCCAGGCAAGGGTATTAAGATATGCCCTAGAAGCATATAAGGTTCTCATTGGAGGCGTTGTCATAGTAAATTTAAAGAGGTCTCATTAGATTGGAAATTCAAAGGGCTAGTGCCAATTTTAATAGTCAGTAGTGATGGGAGGGCAACTAGCCCCCCTACTCTCATGCTTCCCCAAAACAAATCCACTAAACATATTTAGATAGCCATTTTGTTCAGGTAGTTGATTTCCAGATAGAAAATATATTCTTGAGGAGGATACTCCCCCCAAACCCTCAGGACAAGGGTTTTAAGTTATGCCCTGGGGGCATTTAAGGTTTTTATAGAAGGCGTTGTCGTAGAAGCTTCAAAACAGGCTCATTCGATTGGAAATTAAAGGGCTAGTGGCCTTTTTAATAGTCTAAAATGATTGCAGGGCAACTAGCCCCCCCACGCCCATCATTCCCCCAAACACATCCAATCAAAATTTTGAGATAACCATTTTGTTCAGCGTTGTTGATTTCCAGATAGAAAATATATTTTTGAGGAGGATACCCACCCACAACCCTCAGGGCAAGGGTTTTAAGTTATGCCCTGGAGGCATATAACGTTTTATAGAAGGCATTGTCGTAGAAACTTCAAAACGTGCTCATTCGATTGGAAATTAAAGGACTAGTGCCCTTTTTAATAGTCGAAAGTGATTGGAGCGTAACTAGCCCCCTGGCCCCCACCCCCACGCCCCACATTTCCCCCAACACAACCAATAAAAATTTTGAGATAGCCATTTTGTTCAGCGTATTTGTTTTCAAGATAGAAAATATATTTTTGAGGAGGATACTCCTCCACAACCCTCAGGCCAAGGGTTTTAAGTTATGCCTTGGGGGAATATAAGGTTTTTATAGAAGGCGTTGTCGTAGAAACTTCAAAAAATGCTCATTCGATTGGAAATTAAAGGGCTAGTGCCCTTTTTAATAGTCGAAAGTGATTGGAGTGTAACTAGCACCCTTCCCCCCCCCACCCCCATCATTTCCCCAAACACATCCAAACAAAATTTTCAGATAGCCATTTTATTCAGCGTATTTGATTTCCAGATAGAAAATATATTTTTGAGGAGACACTCCCCCACATCCCTCAGGGCAAGGGTTTTAAGTTATGCACTGGGGGCATATAAGGTTTTTATAGAAGGCGTTGTCGTAGAAACTTTAAAACAGGCTCATTCGATTGGATATTAAAGGACTAGTGCCATTTTTAATAGTCGAAAGTGATTGGAGTGTAACTAGCCCCCTTCCCCCCACGCCCATCATTTCCCCAAACACATCCAATAAAAATTTTGAGATAGCCATTTTGTTCAGCGTAGATGATTTCCAGATAGAAAAAATGTTTTTGAGGAGGACACTCTCCCAGAACCTTCAGGGCAAGGGTTTTAAGTTATGCCCTGCGGGCATATAAGGTTTTTATAGAAGGCGTTGTCGTAAAAGCTTCAAAACAGGCTCATTCGATTGGAAATTAAAGTGCTAGTGCCCTTTTTAATAGTCGAAAGTAATTGGAGGGCACCTAGCCCCCCCCCCACGCCCATCATTTCCCCGAACACATCCAATCAAAATCTTGAGATAGCCATTTTCTTCAGCGTAGTTGATTTCCAGATAGAAAATATGTTTTTGAGGAGGACACTCCCCCAGAACCCTCAGTGTAAGGGTTTTAAGTTATGCCCTGGGGGCATATAAGGTTTTTTATAGAAGACGTTGTCGTAGAAACTTCAAAAAAGGCTCATTCGATTTGAAATTCAAAGGGATAGTGCCCTTTTTAATAGTCGAAAGTGATTGGAGGGCAAAAAGCCCCCCACCCTAACCCCCACATTCCCCCAAACACAACCAATCAAAATTTTGAGCCATTTGTTCAGCGTTGTTGATTTTCAAATAGAAAACATGTTTTTGAGGAGGACAATCCCCCACAACCCTCAGGGCAAGGGATTTTCAAATAGGAAAATTCAAAACATGCTTATTCGATTGGAAATTAAAGGGCTAGTGCCCTTTTTAATAGACGAAAGTGATTGGAGTGTAACTAGCCCCCTTCCCCCCTCCCACGCCCATCATTTCCCCAAACACATCCAATCAAAATTTTGAGATAGCCATTTTGTTCAGCTTAGTTGATTTCAAGATAGAAAAAATGTTTTTGAGGAGACACTCCCCCAGAACCCTCAGGGCAAGGGTTTTAAGTTATGCCCTGGGGGCATATAAGGGTTTTATAGAAGGCGTTGTCGTAGAAACTTCAAAACAGGCTCATTCGATTGGAAATTAAAGGGTTAGTGCCCTTTTTAATAGTTGAAACTGATTGGAGTGTAACTAGCCCCCTTCCCTCCCCCCCCCCACGCCCATCATTTCCCCAAACACATCCAATAAAAATTTTGAGATAGCCATTTTGTTCCGCGTAGTTGATGTCCATATAGAAAATATGTTTTTGAGGAGGACACTCTCCCAGAACCTCCAGGGCAAGGGTTTTAAGTTATGCACTGGGGGCATATAAGGTTTTTATAGAAGGCTTTGTCGTAAAAGCTTCAAAACAGGCTCATTCGATTGGAAATTAAAGGGCTAGTGCCCTTTTTAATAGTCAAAAGTGATTGGAGGGCAATTAGCCCCCCCCCACGCCCCGAATTACCCCAAACACCACCAATCAAAATTCTTATATAGCCCATTTGTTACGAGGATGTTAATTCCAGATATAAAATATATTTTTTAGGAGGATACTCGCCCACAACCCTCAGGGCAAGGGTTTTAACTTATGCCCTGGGGGCATATAAGGTTTTTATAGAAGGTATTGTCGTTGAAACTTCAAAACAGGCTCATTCGATTGGAAATTAAAGGGCTAGTGCCCTCTTTAATAGTCGAAAATGATTGGAGGGCAACTAGCCCCCCACCCTCCCCCCACGCCCATCATTCCCCCACACACATCCAATCAAAATTTTGAGCTAGCCATTTTGTTCAGCGTAGTTGATTTGCAGATAGAAAATATATTTTTGAGGAGGATAATCGCCCACAACCCTCAGGGCAAGGGTTTTAAGTTATGCCCTGGGGGCATATAAGGTTTTTATAGAAGGTATTGTCGTTGAAACTTCAAAACATGCTCATTCGATTGGAGATTAAAGGACTAGTGCCCTTTTTAATAGTCGAAAGTAATTGGAGGGCAACTAGCCCCCCCCCCCCCCGCCCATCATTTCCCATCATTTCATAGAAAAAATGTTTTTGAGGAGGATACTCTCCCAGAACCTTCAGGGCAAGGGTTTTAAGTTATGCCCTGGGGGCATATAAGGTTTTTATAGAAGGCGTTGTCGTAAAAGCTTCAAAACAGGCTCATTCGATTGGAAATTAAAGGGCTAGTGCCCTCTTTAATAGACAAAAATGACTGGAGGGCAACTAGACCCCCCCCACGCCCCTCAGTCCCCCCAACACATCCCATCAAAAATTTGAGATAGTCATTTTGTTCAGCGTAGTTTATTTCCAGACAGAAATTATATTTTTGAGGAGGATACTCTCACACATCCCTCAAGGCAAGGGTTTTAAGTTATGCCCTGGGGGCATAAAAGGTTTTTATAGAAGGCATTGTCGTTGAAACTTCAAAACAGGCTCATTCGATTGGAAATTAAAGGGCTAGTGCCCTCTTTAATAGTCGAAAATGATTGGAGGGCAACTAGCCCCCCTCCCCCCACGCCCATCATTCCCCCCAACACATCCAATAAAAATTTTGAGATAGCCATTTTGTTCAGCGTAGATGATTTCCAGATAGAAAAAATGTTTTTGAGGAGGACACTCTCCCAGAACCTTCACGGCAAGGGTTTTAAGATCTGCCCTGGTGGCATATAAGGTTTTTATCGAAGGCTTTGTCGTAGAAACTTCAAAAAAGGCTCATTCGATTGGAAATTCAAAGGGATAGTGCCCTTTTTAATAGTCTAAAGTGATTGGAGGGCAACTAGCCCCCCCACGCCCATCATTCCCCCAAACACATCCAATCAAAATTTTGAGATAGCCATTTTGTTCAGCGTTGTTGATTTCCAGATTTAAAATATATTTTTGAGGAGGATACTCGCCCACAGCCCTCAGGGCAAGGGTTTTAAGTTATGCCCTGGAGGCATATAACGTTTTATAGAAGGCGTTGTCGTAGAAACTTCAAAACATGCTCATTCGATTGGAAATTAAAGGACTACTGCACTTTTTAATAGTCAATAGTCAGTAGGGTGTACCTCGCCCCCTCCGCCCCACCGCCACCCCCCTCAATTGCCCCAACACAACCAATCAAAATTTTCAGAGAGCCAATTTGTTCAGCGTAGTTGATTTCCAGATAGAAAATATATTTTTGAGGAGGATACTCCTCCACAACCCTCAGGCCAAGGGTTTTAATTTATGCCTTTGGGGCATATAAGGTTTTCATAGAAGATGAGGAGGAGGTAGTTGATTTCCAGATAGAAAATATATTTTTTTAGGAGGAAACTCCCCCACAACCCTCAGGACAAGGGTTTTAAGTTATGCCTTGGGGGCATGTAAGGTTTTTATAGAAGGCGTTGTCGTAAAAGCTTCAAAACAGGCTCATTCGATTGGAAATTAAAGGGATAGTGCCCTTTTTAATAGTCTAAAATGATTGCAGGGCAACTAGCCCCCCCCACGCCCATCATTACCCCAAACACATCCAATCAAAATTTTGAGATAGCCATTTTGTTCAGCGTAGTTGATTTGCAGATAGAAAATATCTTTTTGAGGAGGACACTCCCCCACAACCCTCACGGCAAGGGTTTTAAGTTATGCCCTGGGGGCTTATAAGGTTTTTATAGAAGGCGTTGTCGTAGAAACTTCAAAACAGGCTCATTCGATTGGAAATTAAAGGACTAGTGCCCTTTTTAATAGTTGAAAGTGATTAGAGCGTAACTAGCCCCCTTCCCCCCACCCCCACTCCCCTCATTTCCCCAAACACCTCCAATCAAAATTTTGAGATACCCCTTTTGTTCAGCGTAGTTGATTTCCAGAAAGAAAATATATTTTTTAGGAGGATACTCCCCCATAACCCCCCGGCCAAGGGTTTAAATTTATGCCCTTGGGGCATATAAGGTTTTTATAGAAGGCGTTGTGTCGTAGAAACTTCAAAACATGCTCATTCGATTGGAAATTAAAGTGCTAGTGCCCTTTTTAAAAGTCGAAAGTGATTGGAGTGTAACTAGCCCCCTTCCCCCCCACGCCCATCCTTTCCCCAAACAAATACAAAAAAAATTTTAAGATATCCAATTTATTCAGCGTATTTGTTTTCCACATAGAAAAAATATTTTTTAGGAGACACACCCCCACAACCCTCAGGGCAAGGGTTTTAAGTTATGCCCTGGAGGCATATAAGGTTTTATAGAAGGCGTTGTCGTTGAAACTTTAAAACAGGCTCATTCGATTGGAAATTAAAGGACTAGTGCCATTTTTAATGGTCGAAAGTGATTGGAGTGTAACTAGCCCCCTTCCCCCCCCCCAAGCCCATCATTTCCCCAAACACATCCAATCAAAATTTTGAGATAGCCATTTTGTTCAGCGTAGATGATTTCCAGATAGAAAAAATGTTTTTGAGGAGGACACTCTCCCGGAACCTTCAGGGCAAGGGTTTTAAGTTATGCCCTGGGGGCATATAAGGTTTTTATAGAAGGCGTTGTCGTAAAAGCTTCAAAACAGGCTCATTCGATTGGAAATTAAAGGGCTAGTGCCCTCTTTAATAGTCAAAAATGATTGGAGGGCAACTAGACCCCCCACGCTCATAATTCCCCCAAACACATCCAATCAAAATTTTGAGATTGCCATTTTGTTTAGTGTATTTGATTTCAAGATAGAAATATGTTTTTGAGGAGGACACTCCCCCACAACCCTCAGGGCAAGGGTTTTAAGTTATGCCCTGGGGGCATATAAGGTTTTTATAGAAGGCGTTGTCGTAGAAACTTCAAAACAGGCTCATTCGATTGGAAATTAAAGGGCTAGTGCCTTTTTCAATAGTCGAAAATGATTGGAGGGCAACTAACCCCCCTCCCCCACGCCCTTAATTCCCCCAAACACATCCAATCAAAATTTTGAGATGGCCATTTTGTTCAGCGTAGTTGATTTCCAGATAGAAAATATATTTTTAAAGAGGACACTCGCCCACAACCCTCACGGCAAGGGTTTTAAGTTATGCCCTGGGGGCTTATAAGGTTTTTATAGAAGGCATTGTCGTTGAAACTTCAAAACATGCTCATTCGATTGGAAATTAAAGGACTAGTGCCCTTTTTAATAGTCGAAAGTGATTGGAGTGTAACTAGCCCCCTTGCCCCCCCCCCCACGCTCCTCATTTCCCCAAACAAATCCAATCAAAAATTTCAGATAGCCATTTTGTTCAGCGTATTTGATTTCCAGATAGAAAATATATTTTTGAGGAGGACACTCCCCCACAAGAAGGCGTTGTCGTAACAACGCCTTCTGTCGTAACAACGTTGTCGTAGAAGGCGTTGTCGTAGAAGCTTCAAAACAGGCTCATTCGATTGGAAATTAAAGTGCTAGTGGCCTTCTTAATAGTCGAAAGTAATTGGAGGGCAACTAGCCCCCCCACGCCCATAATTTCCCCAAACACATCCAATCAAAATCTTGAGATAGCCATTTTGTTCAGCGTAGTTGATTTCCAGATAGAAAATATGTTTTTGAGTAAAACACTCCCCCCACAGCCCTCAGGGCAAGTGATGTCAATTATACCCTGGGTGCGTATAAGGTTTTTATAGGAGGCGTTGTCGCAGAAAATTCAAAACATGCTCATTCAACTTGAAATTAAAGGGCTAGTTCTCTTTTTATTAGTCGAAAGTAATTGGAGTGTAACTAGCCCCCTCCCCCCCCACGCCCATCATTTCCCCAAACACATCCAATCAAAATTTTGAGATAGCCATTTTGTTCAGCGTAGTTGATTTCCAGATAGAAAAAATGTTTCTGAGGAAGACACTCTCCCAGAACCTTCAGGGCAAGGGTTTTAAGTTATGCCCTGGGGGCATATAAGGTTTTTATAGAAGGCGTTGTCGTAAAAGCTTCAAAACAGGCTCATTCGATTGGAAATTAAAGCGCTAGTGCCCTCTTTAATAGTCAAAAATGACTGGAGGGCAACTAGACCCCCCACGCCCATAATTCCCCCAAACACATCCAATCAAAATTTTGAGATAGCCATTTTTTTCAGCGTAGTTGATTTCCAGATAGAAAATATATTTTTGAGGAGGATACTCACTCACAACCCTCAGGGCAAGGGTTTTAAGTTATACCCTGGGGACATATAAGGTTTTTATAGGAGGCATTGTCGTTGAAACTTCAAAACAGGCTCATTCGATTGGAAATTAAAGGGCTAGTGCCCTCTTTAATAGTCGAAAATGATTGGAGGGCAAGTAGCCCCCCCCACGCCCGTCATTCCCTCAAACACATCCAATAAAAATTTTGGGATAGCCATTTTGTTCAGCGTAGTAGATTTCCAGATAGAAAATATATTTTTTAGGATAAATAAAAGTTCAAATAGGGATAAAATCCTTTTAATAGACAGTGATGTAATAGAAATTCACCAAAATACCAGATATTTCGGTCACATATACAGTGACCGTCATCAGTAGTAAAACACTTTTTTACTGAGTTTTACTACTGATGACGGTCACTGTATATGTGACCGAAATATCTGGTATTTTTGTGAATTTCTATTACATCACTGTCTATTAAAAGGATTTTATCCCTATTTGAACTTTTATTTATCGTCATGGAAAGGCAGATTGGTCGCCGAAATTATCTACGTCATATTTTTTAGGAGGATACCCGCCCACAACCCTCAGGGCAAGGGTTTTAAGTTATGCCCTGGGGGTATATAAGGTTTTTATAGAAGGCATTGTCGTTGAAACTTCAAAACATGCTAATTCGATTTGAAATTAAAGGACTAGTGCCCTTTTTAATAGTCGAAAGTGATTGGAGTGTAACTAGCCCCCTTGCCCCCCACCCCACGCTCATCATTTCCCCAAACAAATCCAATCAAAATTTTCAGATAGCCATTTTGTTCAGCGTATTTGATTTCCAGATAGAAAATATATTTTTGAGGAGGACACTCCCCCACAAGAAGGCGTTGTCGTAACAACGCCTTCTGTCGTAACAAAGTTGTCGTAGAAGGCGTTGTCGTAGAAGCTTCAAAAAAGGCTCATTCGATTGGAAATTCAAAGGGATAGTGCCCTTTTTAATAGTCGAAAGTGATTGGAGGGCAACTAGCCCCCCCCCCTAAGCCCATCATTCCCCCAAACACATCCAATCAAAATTTTGAGATAGCCATTTTGTTCAGCGTTGTTGATTTTCAAATAGAAAACATGTTTTTGAGTAGGACAATCCCCCACAACCCTCAGGGCAAGGGTTTTAAAATATGCCCTGGGGGCATATGAGGTTTTAATAGAAGGCGTTGTCGTAGAAACATCAAAACATGCACATTCAATTGGAACTTCAAAGGGATAGTGCCCTTTTTAATAGCCCGCCACGCCCATCATTCCCCCAAACACATCCAATCAAAATTTTGAGATAGTCATTTTTTTCAGCATAGTTGATTTCCAGATAGAAAATATGTTTTTGAGGAGGACAATCCCCCACAACCCTCAGGGCAAGGGTTTTAAGTTATGCCCTTGGGGCATATAAGGTTTTTATTGAAGGCGTTGTCGTAGAAACTTCAAAACAGGCTCATTCAATTGTAAATTCAAAGGGCTAGTGCCCTTGTTAATAGTCGAAAGTGATTAGAGTGTAACTACCCCCCGTCCCTCCCCCTCCACTCCCCTCATTTCCCCAAACACAACCAATCAAAATTTTCAGATAGCCATTTTGTTCAGCGTATTTGATTTCCAGAAAGAAAATACATTTTTGAGGAGGACACTCCCCCACAAGAAGGCGTTGTCGTAACAACGCCTTCTGTCGTAACAACGTTGTCGTAGTAGGCGTTGTCGTAGAAGCTTCAAAACAGGCTCATTCGATTGGAAGTTAAAGGGCTAGTGCCCTTTTTAATAGTCGAAAGTGATTGGAGGGCAACTAGCCCCCTCACGCCCATCATTTCGCATAACACATCCAATCAAAATTTTGAGATAGTCGTTTTGTTCAGCGTAGTTGATTTCCAGATAGAAAATATGTTTTTGAGGAGGAAACCCCCCCAGAACCTTCAGGGCAAAAGTTTTAAGATATGCCCGGGGGGCATATAAGGTTTTTATAGAAGGCGTTGTAGTAGAAACTTCAAAAAAGGCTCCTTCAATTAGAAATTCAAAGGGCTAGTGCCCTTTTTAATAGTCAAAAGTGATTGGAGTGGGACTAGCCCCCCCCCACGCCCATCATTCCCCCAAACACATCTAATCAAAATTTTGAGATAGCCATTTTGTTCAGCGTAGTTGATTTTCACATAGAAATCATGTTTTTGAGGAGGACAATCCTCCACAACTCTCAGGGCAAGGGTTTTAAAATATGCCCTGGGGGCATATAAGGTTTTAATAGAAGGCGTTGTCGTAGAAACTTCAAAACAGGCGCATTCAATTGGAATTTCAAAGGGCTAGTTCCCTTTTTAATATTCGAAAGTGATTGGAGGGCAACTAGCCCCCCTCCACGCCCATCATTCCCCCAAACACATCCAATCAAAATTTTGAGATAGCCATTTTTTTCAGCGTAGTTGATTTCCAGATAGAAAATATGTTTTTGAGGGGGACAATCCCCCACAACCGTCAAGGCAAGGGTTTTAAGCTATGCCCTGGGGGCATATAAGGTTTTTATAGAAGGCGTTGTCGTAGAAACTTCAAAACATGCTCATTCGATTGGAAATTAATGGACTAGTGCCCTTTTTAATAGTCGAAATTGATTAGAGTGTAACTACCCCCCTTCTCCCCCCCCCCCACGCCCATCATTTCCCCAAACACATCCAATCAAAATTTTCAGATAGCCATTTTTTTCAGCGTATTTGATTTCCAGAAAGAAAATACATTTTTGAGGAGGACACTCCCCCACAAGAAGGCGTTGTCGTAACAACGCCTTCTGTCGTAACAACGTTGTCGTAGTAGGCGTTGTCGAAGAAGCTTCAAAACAGGCTCATTCAATTGAAAGTTAAAGGGCTAGTGCCCTTTTTAATAGTCGAAAGTGTTTGGAGGGCAACTAGCCCCCCCCACGCCCATCATTCCCCAAACACATCCAATCAAAATTTTGAGATAGCCATTTTGTTCAGCGCAGTTGATTTCCAGAGAGAAAGTATGTTTTTGAGGAGGACACTCCCCCAGAACCTTCTGGGCAAGGGTTTTAAGATATGCCCTGGGGGCATATAAGGTTTTTATAGAAGGCGTTGTCGTAGAAACTTTAGAACAGGTTCATTCGATTGGAAATTAAAGGGCTAGTGCCCTTTTTAATAGTCGAAAGTGATTGGAGGGCAACTAGCCCCCCCCGCCCATCATTCCCCCAAACAAATCCAATCAAAATTTTGAGATAGCCAGTTTGTTCAGCGTTGTTGATTTTCAAATAGAAATCATGTTTTTTAGAATGAAAATCCCCCACAACCATCAGGGCAAGGGTTTTAAGTTATGCCCTGGGGGCATATAAGGTTTTTATAGAAGGCGTTATCGTAGAAACTTCAAAACAGGCTCATTCAACTGGAAATTCAAAGGGCTACTGCTCTTTTTAATAGTCGAAAGTGATTGGAGGGCATCTAGCCCCCCCCCCTTCACGCCCATCATTCCCCCAAACACATCCTATCAAAATTTTGAGATAGCCATTTTTTTCAGCGTAGTTTATTTACAGATAGAAAATATCTTTGTAGGAGGACACTCCTCCACAGCCCTCAAGGCAAGGGTTTTAAGTTATGCCTTGGGGGCATATAAGGTTTTATAGAAGGCGGTGTCGTAGAAACTTCAGAAAAGGCTCCTTCGATTGGAAAATCCGAGGGTTAGTGCCCTTTGTAATAATCGAAAGTGATTTGAGGGCAACTAACCCCCCTCTCACACCCAATTTTTCCCCAAACACATCCAATCAAAATTTTAAGACAGCCATTTTATTAAACGTAGTTTTAAGTTCTGGAAATTGGGCCTTTTAGGATTACAACTCCCCCAAAGCCCTCAGGGCAAGGGTTGTAATTTAAGGATTCTCCAAATCTTTCATATTATTTCTTATGGAAGGGATGCTCTTATAAACTTTAGAGAGGGCTCATTTGATTGAAAATTGAAAGTTCTTATTCACTTTTTAAGAGTCGAAAGAGATTGAAGGGCAACTAGCCCCTCTCCCTCCTCCACGCGCTAAATGCAGCAGATAATAATTTTGCGATAGACATTTTGTTAAAATAGTTCAAAGTTCTGATAACAAAAAACTCCGGTGTCGACACAGCCCACCAGGGCCCAGAAGTAGGCGTTCTAAGTAATGCCCTGGGGCATAACTTATTAAGAGGGGTTTATAACTTATGAGAAGGGGTTTTGTATGGGAAGAACTCATAGGAAATCTATTATAATTATCCAATTGTAAGGTTAAAATACATACTCTGTGATAGATGCAAAATTGCTTTGGCACACAAATTCCTATTAAGGTCAATTACAAACAGTCGTGATCCCAATGTGTCAGCAAGTGAAATGGTCTAAACCCCCTTATTGGAGATATTTTTTCAATCCATTCATTGTTGTCAATCGCTGTCCACAAGTTATGCAAGCTGTCTATTGTTCATATATAAGGTTTTTATCAAAGAGGTAATCATATAGACTATGAAAAAGGCCTCATTCGATTTAAATTGAAAGTTCTAGATCCGTTTTTTAAAGTCAAGAATAATCGGAAATTAAGCACCCCCCCCCCATGCCATAAAAGCTTGAAAGTTTTTGGTATAAAAAACGAACAAAAATTAATAAAAAAAAAACTTTCCGAAAAATAATTTTTTCGAATAAAATTAAAGGCCATTTTAAACTTAAGCTCAGCATATAAAAATACCTATTAAAATTCAAACTCAAAACGACCAGAAACTACTATTAAAGAATAAATGAAACCCAAAACGAACAGAAATTAAATAAACAATCATAGGAAAAAACATACAACAAGTAATAAAATAAATGAATAAATAGATCTTAAAGAGAGTAATGCTTTGATTGAATATGAATACCAAGCTTAAAATGAAAACAAATATCTTGCTATTGAAGTATAAATGAGACTTAAAACGAACAGAAATTAAATAACAATCAATGCGAACAAACATACAATATATATTAATGTAAATGAATAAATAATTTCTTAAAACGAGTGAAACTTAAATTGAATATGCAAATCAAGTGTGAATCGAATAAAAATAACTACAAACAAGAGTTTGGGTATCGTCTCACTGCAGAAGCCTAAAACCTACTGCGTCATTGGCGCTTTACTGAAAACGAATTATATTACAAATGTTTTCTTTTGTACTTAATATTGAAAATAAATTTTAAATTTCAGTAAAATTTTGAACTGATGAGCTTTTAGCAATTAATATCATTATGTATCAAATATTCAGTTTAATATATTAGTTGTTTTCAAGATTGATCAAGACAAATATAGTTTCACTACAAGCAAAATTTGGATACTGCCCCCTTCTTTAACTGCAAAAACCTAAAGCCTTCTGCGTCATTGGTGCTTCACTGAAAACGAATTACTCGTATATTACAAATTTATTATTTTCCAGTTCTTTCAGCATTGAAAATGAAAATAAATATTACAGTGAAAAAAATCTTGAACAATTAATATCATTATATATCTAATATTCAATTTGATTTGGTCTATACTTTCCAAGACTGCTCAAGACTCATATAGTTTTTTCCATTTTTTTTAACTCTGCCATTTTTTGTAACTAATCGTGTTAATTTGTTATGAAAACATTCTATGGCTTCTAGGCATTTCTATTTGAGCGGAAAACTGCACCTCAAACTTTGTGGAACATGTTTTTTCTTGCATGAAACACAAAAATATAATAAAATGTCAAGTTTCGGAGTGTTCCACCACTCGCAAGCAAGTGCCATTGGTATTTTTGAATCCGCATGGTCAATTTAGGGGGTGGAGGGTAGGCTAATTCTCGTAGCAGCCCCATTCCGTCGTGGTATGGTTCACATTTTCAACACCTGGCGTCCGAACTATCATATAATCTACCAAGCATACAACTACCCCAAATCAGTATCAATAAATAAATGAAACCCAAAACGAACAAAAATTAAAATAAATATTAGAGTCAAACTAGAAACGAGCATAAATTATTGTGAGTAGGGCTCAAAACACCTATGCTTTCTAAAAGCCAGAATATAATTTGTACTTTACTGAAAAAAAAATTCAAATCATTTTACTGAAAAAAAATGTGCATTGTCAATTTAATAAACATATGCTGATATTTATTCCCTAAAATCTTTATTAATTTTTAATTTCTTAAAGTTACAAAAGGGAAAATATTTCAAAGAATTGTTTTCAGTAAAGCGCCAATGACACAGTAGGTTTTAGGCTTCTGTAGTGATACGATAGCCAAACTCTTGTTTGTAGTTATTTTTGTTCAATTTAAACTTGATTTGCGTATTCAATTTAAGTTTCACTCGTTTTAAGATTTATTTATTCATTTACATTAATATATATTGTATGTTTGTTCGCATTGATTGTTATTTAATCTCTGTTCGTTTTAAGTTTCATTTATACTTTAATAGCAAAAAATTTGTTTTAGTTTTAAGCTAGATTTTCATATTCAATCTAAGCATTACTCGCTTTAAGATCTATTTTTTCATTTACATTATTACTTGTTGTATATTTTTTTCTATGATTGTTTAATTTATGTTTGTTTTGGGTTTCATTTATTCTTTAATAGTAGTTTCTGGTCGTTTTGAGTTTGAATTATAACAGATGTTTGTATCTACTGAGCTTAAGTTTAAAATGGCCTTTACTTTTCTTTGAAAAACTTATTTTTCGGAAAGTTTTTTTTAATTGTTAACTGTAAAAGGCTAAGGCCTACTGCGTCATTTGCGCTTTACTGAAAACGAATTATGTTACAAATACTTTCTTTTGTACTTCAAACATTGAAAACAAATTACAGTCCAATAAAATCTTGAACTGCTGAGCTTTCAGAAATTGTTTTCATTATATACCAAATATTCAACTTCATTTTACTAGTTCTTTTCAAAGACTGTTCAAGACACAAAAAGTTTTCAAACGTATCATATTACAAATATGTTTTTTTACTTACTGCAATGCTGAAAATAAAAATAGAAAATACAAAGAAATAAAATCTTTAAATGATGACCTTTCAGCCAATTCAAATGATGACCAAATATCCAATTCAACTTTATTAGTTCTTTCCAAGACTGTTCAAGACACATATAGTTTTCAGTAAATCACAAATGATGCAATAGGCTTTATACTTTTACAGTTAGAGAAGGGGGCAGCAGCCAAACAGTAATAATTGTAAATTTAAAGCTTGAATTGCGCATTCACTTTAAGTTTTACACTTTTTAAGATTTATTTATTCATTTATATTACTACCTAGTGCATATTTGTTGCTATGATCGTTTACTTAATTTCTATTCATTTTTGGTTTCATTTATTCTTTAATAGTAACTTCTGGTCGTTTTGAGTTCGAGTTATTATAGGAATTTTTTTTTTTGCTGATCTTAAGCTTAATATGGCTTTTAATTTTCTTTGAAAAAACTTTTTTCAGAATTTCTTTTTAATTAATTTCTGTTTGATTTGGATTGCCGGGTATTTAGTTGACTATAGCCTATATTTTACGGGGTAGAGATTTACATCATTTTTCTCATTCCCTGAGAAGAGCCTATGGGAAAAAATAATATTTTTTTTACTTTTCATTGAAAACCTTGTTTCTCGGAAATTTTTATTTTAAGTTAATTTCTGTTCCTTGTTGATAGCCGAAGCTCTGATTTCAGTACATATAATGAATATTTCTCCATTTTTTATGTCCCTAGCATACGAATTGAAATATGTAATTTTAATCTCATGGTTCTGATTAGTGGGTTTTGATTTATTTCAATACTCTCTTAAAATTCCCTGCAAGTTTAAACTAAAAGTCAGCAGCCGTTCCTGAAAATTTTCATAAACACCCTGCTGACGACCAAAATGCACATAGTATCTTTTGATTAAATACTCTGACCCTTAACTACTCCTAAGGTATTGCAAATACACTCTGATGATAACATAGATGCAAAAACTATTTATTTATTTTATTTGAAATCCCCTTAAGCAATCCCTTAGGATTAAAGCACTGTCTGACATACCCTGAAAATTACAACTTATTGCCCTCAGCCGTTCCTGAGATATTACTGATACACCCTTTTGACAATTAGCATGCACATAAAGTGTTTTGATTTTTTTCGACATTCTCTAACATTCTTTAAAAGTAGTCCCCAGTAAATGCAGAGACAGTGGCAAGCAGTCGTAGTCATATTCACAAGTTGTTGCAGTCGGAAGTAGTCATTGGTGCAGTCGTAACATAAATTGTAGCCCATAAAATGTAGATTTTATACCATTGATCAACTACATCAATCCGGCCAACTGACTTAAATAGCAGGGGAAGCGGCTATTTATCAATTTCCTTTCCAGGCCTCACATAAAGGGTGTTTTCTTTTATCTTAGTAATAGAGGTATTTCAAAACTTAGTAATTTGTGTTTTGCGTCATAAATTCTTAATTTTGTAATAAATTATTTCTGCTTAATCAGAATCAGAACCAAAATCAGAATCATTTATTAACATAAAAGCTTTCGTAGTCAGGGTTTAAATCCCGACTAAATCGCGCTATTATTTACAAAGTGAACAAAGACACAAAAAATTAATACACATGTCACTTATTGTAGACAGAAACATAAAAAGGCACAAACGAATTGCTGAAGCGTTTAGTGCGACACTTGGGCTGGGCTAGCTTTGTTGCTTTTGATCTTGTAGTTACTTTTTTTGTGAGCATTGAGGGTAATATATTTCTGTGTTTATCACTTGTCAGAAGAAACTGGCCAAATTTACAGATAAGTTGAAAACGGCGGTCGTGGAGTGACGGCAAATTTAGTTGAGACAGTGCTGATTCGTAATCGGTGTACTGATCAGACAGTATGGCCTTCACCGCTCTTTTCTGGACTGATTCGAGTACTTCGCTCATATAGGCAGTGTTCTGAGCCTGTGGACCCCATACAGGGCACGCATACTCTAATATCGGGCAAATATATGTCAGGTAGGCTGTTTTCATTTGCGGCACTGAAAAACCAAATTTTCGCATCAGTAAAAGGGTACGCATGGCACAGTTCGCCTTTTTCACTACCCCTTGGACGTGGAGGCTAAACGAACAGTCAACGCTGAACGTAACACCGAGAATAACTGCCGACGATACGCTTTGGTATGGTGGAGGGGGCACTGAAAATCCCTTTTGAGAGGGTTAAATCGAAGAATTTTGGTTTTCGTTTCGTTGATTCGGAGGCTGTTTTCAGAACACTGGTCTCTAAAGTTGTCGATAAATGATTCACTGAACTGGGGAACGGTTTGAGACTTCACAATGAGGTATTTTAAGAGGGTGGAAAGGCCATCTACGAATTTGAACCGTTCGTCAAAATCGGCAAGGACGAAGTTGATCACTGCCAAGAACAACAAGGCAGCGAGTTTAGTGCCTTGTGGGGCACCACACGTAAGCTCAGACCATTCCAAATCAGTATCACCCGGGTAGAGACCACATACACTCTGTAGTCGGTCACGTAAGAAATCTATTATTAATAAGAGAATATGTCTGCAAGTTCACATAACCTTCAGATTGTTAACTGCAGTATAATGGCGTATCAAGTCGAAGGCTTTTCTATAGTCGGCTAGGAGGAGATCTACAATTGTGCCTCCTTGGTCAAGCCATTCAACAATAAGGTGATACAGACGCACAAGATAAACAGTTGTACTACTACCTTTCAAGCACTCGTATTGGTATGGATCAAGAGAGCCCTGGACTTGTGACATAAGTTCACGATATATAAATGATTCCGCTACCTTAGAGAGGTTCGGAACTATCGAAATTGGGCGGAGTTGGTCGCAAGATTTTGGGTTTTTCACTTTTGGAATGACGCGCACATAAGCTCTCTTCCAAACACTGGGGAACACTTGTTCGCGAAAACACTGGTTAATAATAGAGCTGAGTGGCTTTGCGAGAAAGATGGAGAACTCGTGTAACAACTTGACAGGGAGTTCACCAGGGTAAGACGCACAGTTTACTTTCAGTTTCTGAAGTTCCTTAAAGACGGCATATTCAGATACTTCACATATCTCATCAGTCCCGGTGTCAGCAATGATACTCTCAATTTCTGAGTTTGTGATTGATGGGTATGTGGTGCATATGCCGGAGAAAAAATTGTTCACTTCAGTAGCTGATGTCAGTGTGCCGTCATCTTTGATTAGTCTCAGGTCCTTTGGTGTTGATTTCCCTGCAAGTGTTTTGACCGAGGAGTGCCATTTGTGAGGGTCAGTGTGCAGTAATGGCGTTATTTTCTCTTTTACATACTGTCTTTGGGCTAGTCTGTTTAACTTCACAATTCTGTTACGCAAACTGGCTGCAGCCGCTTGATCTCCAGCTTTGTGGAGACTACAGCGAGTTTTTATCATCTGCTTGAGTTCGCGGGTGATCCATGGTTTGTCAGTGTCACAAACCGTAATAACTTTTATTGGAAAAAAATCTTCCAATAAATCTTTTAATTGGAGAGGCTGCCGTAGTACTCTCCCCTTTAACAAGAGGTGTGAGTTTTAGTTTAATTCCCATTAATAATTAATTTATTCGGATAAGGTGCATGATTTAATATTTATCTTCCGGATTTAAGAATGCCGTGGGTAAATTATACATAACAATTTTGGTTTTAAACTTCCACATTACTTTTTCTACATAAACTATTTCAATATTATTTCAATAATTTAAAGCCATCTAGGCTACACATAGCGCTTTATTTGATATTTCCTAAGCCAAATTTAAGTTACGAGTTTATTTTTCTTGATTATTAATTGGTAAAGAGTTATTTATGCTGCATACAGTTCTCAAAATAATAAGTGACCAGTTATGGTTTGGTTTCCGATGGTGTGAGCTGTGGTATCAGGGTATAATTTAACTGGTTTGGAATTTGCTAACCAGCAGGTGCTCCCAAAATACGTCGAAAATTCATTGAAAAAATGGATCCAAAAGATGTAAAAAAAAAATTTTGTTTCCCCCCAAAAAAACTAAGGCTGTAACTAAGATAAATTTTAATAAAATTAATTAGGTTCACAGAATTAATCTTTGTCTTGAAGTAACGATATATTTTTATTTGACAATATATTCGTATCGACAAGGCCACAGTTTATGGTCGTTCCTATATTTGATCTTTGCTTTTCCTCTGGGTTTCTTGATAGATAATCTGGTAAGATATTGGTACGGCCTTTTATATATATTAATTAAAAAAAAATTTCCACAAAGTAAATCTTTCAAAGAAAAGTAAAGAACTCCATTAAACCAAAAATGAGCAAGAAATAAAATCAAATAATCAACCAAGCGTGAAACTACCGCAAATCGGCATCGATAAATAAAAGAAACCCAAAACGAACAGAAATTGCAATAAATAACCGAGTCAAACAAAAAACGAGCAAAAATTAACATGAGTAGGGCTAAAAACCTCTATGCCTTCGTAAGGCCAGAACATAATTGGCACTCTACTGAAAAAATATAAATATTTTTACTTCTAAGAAGCCTTCGGTCACTTTCGACTGAGCCTTCCGTGCGTTTCTCTTTCAACTTCTTTTGTGTTTTCTTGGATTCTTTCCAATCAACATCATCGGGTTTCTGACCATTGTTGGGCAAACTCTTTTTCTTATTTGTGCCATGTTTAATAAATTTCTTCTTACCTACCTTGTTTGCTGGAAACAATGAGACAGTTAATAAGCAACAAGATTTTGGAAAAGGTGGGCGTGAGCTGGGGGTTAGTTGTCCTCCAATCGCTTTCGACTATTAAAAAAGGTACTAGCCCTTTGAATATCCAATCGAATGCACCCTTTTTCAAGTTTCTACGACAAAGCTTTCAATAAAAACGTTATATGCCCCCATGGAATAACTTGTAATCCTTGCCCTGAGGGCTTTGAGGGGGAGGGGCTGTCATCCTCAAAGACCTAGTTTCCAGAAGTTACAATTACGTTGAACAAAATTCCTAACTCAAAAATTTTGATTGGATGCGTTTGGATAAATGGTTGCCCTCCAATCACTTTCGACAATTAAAAATGGCACTAGCTTTTTGAGTTTCCAATCAAGTGAGCCCTTTTTCAAGTTTCTACGACAAAGCTTTCAATGAAAATCTCATATACCCCCAGGGAATAACTTATAACCCTTGCCCTGAAGACTATGGGGGGTATGTCCTACTCAAAGGTATAATTTCCAGAACTTTCGACTACGTTGAATAAAATGGCTATCTCAAAATTTTGATTGGGTATGTTCGGGGAAATGGGGGTCTTGAAAGGGTTTCAGTTGCCTTCCAATCGCTTTTGACTATTAAAAAGGGCACTAACCATTTCAATCTCCAATCGAATGAGCCCTTTTTGAAGTTTCTACGACAACGCTTTCTATAAAATCCTTATATACCCACAGGGCATAACTTACAACCGTGCCCTGAGGAATTTTGGGAGGGGGTTTTCACCCTCAAAGACCTAATTTCCAGAACTTTGAACTGCGTTGAGAAAAAAGGTTATCTCAAATTTTGATTGGATGTGTTTAGGTAAAAGGTGGGCGTGAGAGGGGGGTTATTTGCCCTCCAATCACTTTCGACTATTAAAAACGGCACTAGCCCTTTGAATTTCCAGTCAAATGAGCCTTTTTTGAAGTTTCTACGACAAGGCTTTTTTTACAAAAATCTTATATGTCCCCAGGGCAGAACTTACAACCCTTGCCCTGAGGGCTGTGGGGGAGTGTCCTCCTCAAAAACATAATTTATATCTGGAAATCAACTACGCTGAACAAAGTGGTTATCTCAAAATTTTGATTGGATGTGTTTTGGGAAATGGTGGGCGTGGTAGGGGTGTTAGTTGCCTTCCGATCACTTTCGACTATTAAAAAGGGCACAAGGCATTTCAATATCCAACTGAATGAGCCCTTTTCGAAGTTTGTACGACAACTTCTTCGATACAAAGTGCCCTGGTCTAAAGGAAAAAAAATTATAAATAATACATTATGCCAACATTGTTCTTATATGCCCCCAGGGCATAACTTAAAACCCTTGCCCTGAGGGCTGTGGGGGAGTGTTGTCCTCAAAATTATAAATTCTATCTGGAAATCAACTATGCTGAACACAGTGGCTATCTCAAAATTTTGATTGGATGTGTTTGGGGAAATAGTGGGCATGGAAGGGGTGTTAGTTACCTTCCAATCACTTTCGACTATTAAAAAGGGCACTAGCCGTTTCAATTGCCAATCGTATGAGCCCTTTTCCAAGTTTCTACGAGAACTCCTTCGATACCAAGTGCCCTGGTATGGAAACCGAAAAAAAATAATACATTGTGCCAACATCATTCCTTACTTAGGCAGCTCGATTGTGCTGCCTATGATATAGGATTATATGAATACGCTTGAAGACGAAGAGCCCATCGCGTCAGTCTCGCTGAAGTATTTTGCATGGAATGAAGCCAAATTAGCGATTTTTGATCTACGCGTAAGGTAACATTTTTGTGAGCAAAAACTGGCGAATATATTACGTAAATACTACAACTGCCAAGCATTCTCTCTCAACCGTTAAATATTTTCTTTTCGCCTCTGTTAGAGAGCGGCTGACATGTTGAACTTTTGATTCTGCCTCCTCAAAATTTATATTCAGTAATACTGTTCCAATCCCGTAGGCTGATGCGTCTGTTTGCAAACAGAATTCTTGGGACAAGTCTGGCAATTTTAGGACCAGGGCCTTCAACAATTTCCTTTTGAGTGGTTCCAGTGCTTCTATAGTGTCTATTGGGCATTCAAATTTGCCTGATTTTTTTTAAAGATTTCTCAAGGGCTGAGCTATTGCCGCAAGATTTTTGATACATTGCCTGAAGTAGCTTAGTAATCCGCATACCGATTTACAACTTTCCTGATCTTTTGGTGGTTTTAATTGCTCTATCACTGTAAATTTTTCCGGATTTTGCGAAATAGTACCTTGATTTATCAAATGTCCGAGAAAGGTCTATTTTGGTACTACAACTTTTAGCTTTCTGGTTTTAGTTTTAACCTTACTTTTTAAAATTTTCCTAGTATTCTTCTAAGTCCCCTTAAATGGTCTTCCAGATTTTCTGTAAATAGTATTACATCATCTAAATAAGCTAATGTACCCCTTTTTCTGTTTTTTTTATCGAATCCTGTGCTTTTCCTTTTTTATCGTCTCTTAATACTAAATTCATTAGTCGGCTAAAACAGTTTGGGCTAAATGATAAGCCGAAAGGCATTCCCTCAAATGTGAGCATTCTTCCATCATCCAAAATTACTGTTGCCTTGTCTTTGTTTCTGGATTTAAGGCTGTTTGCAGGATATTTGCAAATATCCTGCTATCAGGTCGAAACTAGTGTAGTATTTGGATCCCCCAAAAGAACCTAATATTGTATCTATTCATGGTAGTTTCATAACATTTTTCGACGTAACGACATTTAGCGCTGTAAAGTCTACGCAGCATCTCCACGTATTGCCTTTCTTTCTGACTATTACCCGTGGAAAACACCACTCGCTGGCCCCCTCTTTAATAGCACCCTGTTCTTGTATTTCTCTGATTTGGTCATATAGCGAAGATCTCAAAGGGTAAGGGGTCTTATGTGGCGATTTTTTATTTGGAGGTCCTTGCTGTGGTATTTTGTGTGCAATCAGGTGGGTTAAGCAATAATCAGCTTTGTGTCTTGTAAAAGTCCACTTATAGTCCCGTAATATAGTTCCAATCGGGGTTTTAATATTTCCCGGTAAGTGTTCTAAACTAAACTGTTCGAAAAAATCAGTTTTTGTCATTCCGTAATTTTCTTGTAGTTGTGGTTTCGGTGAAACTTGCTCTTGGCTCGTAACATTTATACTTAATTCTGGACTGCTTAGTGATTTCATATCTGTATTTGGAATCCTTTCTGCTGATCTTAATGTTGCTTTGTTTAGCTTTAGCTTATCACTGCTTAGATTTGATTATTTTATATATGCGATAACTTTCTCAATTTTTATGATTTATTTTCACGAAAATTGAGAGATACTCCTCGAATGTTTATCCTCCTATTAATGCGTGAATTGTTTTGTTGTTACCCTCCTTTGTATCTAAAGTTACTAAGACTTAAGCCGCTTTAAGTTGCTAAGAATTAAGACTTAAGCTTTCACTTCTAAAATACAATTGAATGGGAGCTGCTTACATATTATCGGTGTTGCTGTGATTTCATTATTCCCTGTGCTAAATTTTAATGGACGTTTCCCCAAAACTTTCAGTTTGTGACCTGTTAGCGGTGTCAGGGTATTCTGGCATCTGGTAACACAATTTTGTATACTAGGAGGAAAACATCCTAAATACTTCCTCCCTAATTAAAGATTTGAAGCACCTGTATGAAGTAAATATGGTAAATTTTGGAAATACACAATTTTAAAACAACGCAAATCGGTAAATTATTATTTATCTCCACATCAGAACATTCTAAACTATATAGGGGTCTTTGAAAAGGTACAGCCCTGGCGACCCTTACAGGCTGATTTCTCCGTTTAAATAACTACTGTTATTTTTCCAAAAGTTTCGGGGATTTTTCTAATTTTCTTCAGTGTTACTATTTTGACCTTGGGTGTTGTTTACCGTTTGATTTCTAGGGATAAATTCAGGAATATTACTTGATGCTTGCCATGTATTGTTTGTTCCCTGCCTTCTTAAATTTCTGCCACCCTTTGCTCTGAACTGATGTCTTGTTTTGTATGTTGGCCCTTCCTTTTGTATTTTATGCCAACAATCTGCCAGATAGTGATTTTGTTTCACACAGTAATGGCAAGGAAATCTTTTCCTATATTGTCTGTAAGTTTCCTGGCTTCTAAGGGGTGTATAATTACTTCTATATATCCTTGACCTTTCATTGTTGATTTTCCTACTGTCTGTATTAGGTGGTGGTGGGTGCCAATATTTGCTATAGTTACTAGCATCTAAGGACTCAAGGTCGTGGAATCGGTCGGCTAATTCCATAGACGACGACCCTTGGCCCCCTTCGCGCCTTTTTGGATCACGATCTGTCTCCCCAAATCTCACACGCTTTAGCCCCCTTCCATAGTTTACATTTTCTTGGTTTTCTGTGCTATTTATTGAAATTTGATCATAGCTTTCACTGCATTTAATGACTTTTTCATAGCTTCATCAATTTTCACCTCTGTTTCTACCAGGATTATAGCCTGCTCGAGATTTTCAGGTTTACTTTATAATAATAGCCTTAGCAGTTTTTTCGGTAACCCTTACGTAAAGGTATGTAATTATACCTTTTGTACTGTCTCGTCACGTCGGCTTTTGCCTAAGACCGACATATTTTGTCTGCATTCTCCAAAATACTAGTTGAGGCGTTAAACGTAACTACCTCTGTTCTTAGCCCCTCGGAAAAACTTGTTCCTATCAACCTTGTTTTAAAGGATTCTATTATAGTGTCAATGTCCCTAGCTTCTTTTTATTTAATGGATTCAAAACATTTTAGCGCAATTCCCCTTAATCTAGCCAATACGCATTGCTTTTTGACTTATTAATCCAATGTTTTTGTTAATTCGTCAAAAATTTTCAAGTTTTCACCGGCACCCGAAATTCCCGCGTATTCTGGTATAATTTTGGCAATTCCAAGTACCGTTATTAGGGAAGTCATTTTGTCTTCTGGTAAAGTAAATTTTCGTTTTAATCTACAACTGTATTTACTCTTCTCGATCCAGTTTCACCGCAAGCCACCAGTTGTAGTAAATTAGGTTTTGTGGAGGTTTACTAGGTTGTAAAACCTTGCCCTTGGAGGGGGTATGGGTACGGTCCCAAGGTGATTAAAATGGGGTAGCGTGCCCTTAATTTGGCCTGACTATTCATTTTGGCGTCATACCGTATAGTTGAGAAGCTTAAATAACGTTGTAGAGAGGATGGGTATAATATAATACATTTACTGATGCAACACACAACGATACAGGGTCTAGCTATATATATATATATATATATATATATATGCCACTGCAACTATTTGCGACATAGAATAAACAACTACAATAATATAATTAATAATTACATGACATTCAGACACTTACGATTTTCCAAGGTATTCCTAATTTAAACGGACCAGAGGTCAGCCAGACAATATAAGTACAAAAGATACTGGATCCCATACAATGTAGCTCTTATACCATGGATCAACCACATCAATCCGGCCAATTGACGTAAATAGCAGGGGAAGCGGTTATTTTTCAGTTTCCTTTCCAAGCCTCACATAAAGGATTTTTTTTATCTTAGTAAATTATAGTATTTCAAAATTAAGGAATTTGTATTTTGCGTCAACAATATTTTTTTTCATATTAAATTCCTAATTGGACAGGTTACCACAAATGGATCGGCAACGGTACACGTCAAACGTAGAGTGCCCGTTCGGACAAAACTCATTCGTCGTCAATTCATATAAGGTACTATAGGATTTATCAAAGGATAAATTCCTGGAGAAGAATTCCATTTACTTTGCATACAAGAGAGGAAAGTCCAAACAGTTCGAATTCATGTGGAGAACTTGTCCATGGTCCTATGGCACTAGCGCATTTTACAAATGTCAAAGCAAGTTTTGAAAGAATTTCACCATTGATAAATAGACAGTCGACGTAGGTACGTGAATCCATGGCAATATGCCGTTGATTGGTGATTATATGAGGAACGAGCTGTTTGATATTATTTCCAGTGGTTTTTAATTTTTCAATAGCCAAAGCAACAGAACTCATAACCTGTTCTTTTCGTACAAGAATGTATGCAATTGGTGCTCCATCAAGTCTTTTTCTCAAAATGAAATTGGACGGAGCGAGTTGTAACTTTATGTCAATCTTAACATTCGGAGGCAACAATTTAGGTATATTTAATATTTCATGATTTAATTATCAACTAAATGGTACTTTTTGCTCACCGCCCAAGTGATTTCAGCATCAGAATCAACATTCAATCTATTATCATAGCCTATCGCCTGACCTCAATTTCTTATAGTTCTTTGGAGTCATCAACATAAATTTTATGTAGTTTTCATGGTTTGATAGATGGTTGCTAGTTCTCACCTATGTTCCATCTATGTCGACACTTATTTGACAAAAAAAATTGCGTAGTACATAATTTTCATAGGATAATCGATCAGTAGTAGCTATGATAATAGATTGAATGTTGATTCTGATGCTGAAATCACTTGGGCGGTGGGCAAAAAGTACCATTTAGTTGATAATTAAATCATGAAATATTAAATATACCTAAATTGTTGCCTCCCAATGTTAAAATTAACAAAGTTACAACTCGCCCCGTCCAATTTCATTTTAAGAAAAACACTTGATGGAGCACCAAAAAGTACCATTTAGTTGATAATTAAATCATTAAATATTAAATATACCTAAATTGTTGCCTCCCAATGTTAAGTTTGACAAAGTTACAACTCGCTCCGTCCAATTTCATTTTGAGAAAAAGACTTCATGGAGCACCAATTGCTATACATTCTTGTACGAAAAGAACAGGTTATGAGTTCTGTTGCTTTGGCTATTGAAAAATTAAAAGCCACTGGAAATAATATCAAACAGCTCGTTCCTCATATAATCACCAATCAACGGCATATTGCCATGGATTCGAGTACCTACGCCGACTCTCCATTTATCAATGGTGAAATTCTTTCAAAACTTGCTTTGACATTTGTAAAAAGCGCTAGTGCCATAGGATTATGGACAAGTTCTCCACAGGAATTTGAAATGTTTGGACTTTTCTCTCTTGTGTGTAAAGTATATGGATCAGTAGCTCTTGTTTGCTCTCGACTCTCTGGTTCAACGAGATTTGTAGTTTTTCTTCTCTGGTTTGCTATTTTGTCACCAAAGAACTAAGATCAAAATGGGAAACTAAACAAGTGTTATAAAATTTTGCAGATGTTTTACTGTTATTACAAAAGTTTAAGTAATTTAAGAAAATACAGAATTATTTATCGCAGCCAAGGCCGTATCCAGGAAGGACAAGGTGATTGTCCCCCTCCCCTCTCAAAATTTTTGTCCGACCCGTAAAAAACGTACCATAAATGCTTAACGACAAATTTTGGTCTGTTTTCTAATTTTTTTTACCCCCCCCTCCACCCCGGACAACTCTCTGAAGTCCCCCCACCTCTCTGAAGTCTCTACGAACATCTTCCATAAGAACCATATATGCCCCGAGGGCATAACTTACAACGTCTGTCCCTGGGCCCTGGGGGGCTGTGTCAACCCTGAAATTTTTGTTATCTGATCTTTGAGCTATTTTTTTTTAACAAAATGGCTATCTCAAAATTTTTATCGGATGTATTTGGGGAAAAGGGTAATTGGGTGGGGGGAGGGGTGAGTTGCCTTCCCATCACTTTTGACTCTCAAAAACGGAACTAGAACTTGTGATTTCCAATGAAATGAGTGCCCTCCAAAGCCTATACGACCATCCCTGCCATATGAAGTGTCTGAAAAAAAAACATGGAAGTCTTATGGCCTCTACTATAGGCAACACTATAGTGTTGCCTCTGATATGCATGAACAAAAAGGATTTGTAATTTGGTACAGAAATGGCCGAAAACATTGACTGCAGTTTGACCAAAAACGCGACAAAGTCTATTAGCCAATGTAAAAAAAAAGTTAGCTAATAATTTCCGCGGATACGACCAATTACTATCACATGCATGAACTAAGACGGTTCGTAATTTAGCTGACAGTCGAGCTGTAATTATAATCATTAATAGTAATACTCTTATCTACATGGACTATCATGAGTGTTAGGAGACTTGTCAGTTTATCTGGCCTCCCCCAGGCCTTTCAACGTGTCCCCAGGTGGCGATAGGGGAACGCTCTACAGATATGTAGGGTACCTCCATAGGAGGCACGGACCGAGGGGGACCTTGTCCCTAGGGGTCCATAATAGTGTAAGGAGGCCATATTTTGTGTAAATTTCGTAACTCAATTTTATTAAAGCTTGGAATTCCCTTTCGCTTCATAGATCAGAAATATAGCGACAATTTCAAATTAGCTTGAATTTGAAAATAACTTCTCTTTGCATAACTAGTCATAAATCTTGTAGTGACACTCTTTGTCCAAGAATCAAACGAAATTTGAACCCGTGATATGTTAAGACCTAATTTAGATCATTTTTGAAAGGCTTTGAATGACAGGAAAAGAAACTACTTTGAAAAAAGAGGGGTTGATTGGCCAGAAGGGAGCAAAGGTCGCTAAATGGAGAAAGTGGTAAAAAGAGTAAAACTTACGGATGAGGCACACATCGGGGTAGTTTTGCCTTGGAAACTCTGTAGTATTTTTGCAGCAAAAAAGGAGTAAGTGTTTTACTTTGTAATTACGATAAGATACCACTGCCTGTCTGAATTTCTCTTTGGGAATAAAAGTTTGAAGATAAGAGTTAAAATAAGAAGAAAACCTCCAAAACTTTCTGTCACTTGGAAATAACCTTAATATGTATATAACAGAAATTAATAACAACTAGCGCTGAAATCTAAGTTGAAGATTTTGGGCTTATAGTCTCAGTAGTATTTCCACCTAGACAAGGCTTGAGCTATTTGGACAAAACCGCATTTTAAGGTTAGAAAAAGCAAAATTCAATTTCTTCCAAGAAATTTAAGCTTTGAATATCTGAGGGTTTAAAGAGGAAAGGAAACCTTAACCAAGAAGAGAAAGCTCGGAGAGCCATTTGTGCTTCTCCTTGTCACCCTAGAGTCCCTTGAGGCTTAGCTTGACTTTATAAGGACCTTATATCCAAAAATTGGAATTATCGGACAATATGATTAATTAACCCCCCCTTTGTGCAATCCTCAGACGTTTATACGAAGAGAAACACCGTTCCCTTTTTAATCATTCTTTCATTTCGTTAACCCCGTACTGCAAGTTTATACAAAGGTGACCTTAATGTTTATACAGGCAGGTCAGGGGAAAAGGGGAACAATATTATCAGCGTAAGAATTTCCAAACCTTTATGTTCAGATATTTTCAATTAAGCTTTCCCTGCTAAAGTTAAAGCTTAATAAAGGTCCAAACAATACACAGCCCTTTCAAGAAATAATAAGAGAATATCTTGCTTTGGGTTAATGAAATTTGAATTAAAAGCACGTACGGTTATTCTTAGCTTAGGTCAAAAATAGCTTGAACTTAAGGATTTTAATAATCCAGAACTCAAGCCTTGACTAGCTGTTCAAGTGTAACCTTTTTAAGTAGAAACATTCGTTAGCCTAGGATTAACTTAATCTTTTCTTTTCGGTAAACATTGGTAGATTGAACAAGTAGATCATTAGATCTTAGACCTAGACGAGGTTTGGAAGTATTCAACATAAACAGAGTTAGAATATTTTTCTTTTTATCTTCTTTTGTAAATTAAATCATTTGTCACTGAATTCTGAGTACCGATTTCTTACCTAACACCTCAGTTTGTATCACGCTACCAAATTTATTAGCCCTGTTAGTAGGGGCAACCTTACAACTGGTCGCAGCGGTACTCAGGTTCGGTGCAACTTTCGTTTAAGGGGGGGAGGATTAATTAAATTTATAAAATATAGTACACTTTAGTCCTTTTCCTCACAAGAAAGTGTGTGTTCAGTTTTCCAAAGCTTTCCAAGACAGAAAAGTTTGGAAAAATGCTCATTAAAGGAAATTTTAACCTAAAAGAGAAGCTCAGGCAGACTGTTATCTTTTATCTTCCTAAGATTCTTTCTTTCCCTTTTCTTTCTCTTTGCTACAAGTTCTAGTGTCCGTATCATCTGTAGCTTGCTTAAATCCTTTTTAACACTAGTGTCATAGTTAAATCATCTTCAAAAGAGTAATCATACTATTAGCCTTAAGGGTTAATTTAAATTGAGGTATTGAGCTAATTCTTACGCGATTTATAAACTAACTCATTTTGTAGTTTAAACAATTTAAAAGCTCAAAACGTTTCCTACATTAAGAGTTTATAACGATAGAACAATCATGAGTTCAAATGAAAACAAAATCAAAGAGTTAGAAAATGTAGTACAACAAGCACAGTCTAGAATAAACGCTCTAGAAGGGCAATGTAGAGGTGTCACAGTCACAAGTAGGCTTCAAAGCCTACTTGTGGAGCAAGCGCCTCCCATCCCGTTACTGACATTCCCAAATGAAATCCATTCATGGATTTCCACCCTTAAACAAATACAAAGGAGTTTAGGGAAAGATGATATTGCTATGATAAATTAAGCTCTTTGTTATACTCGAGGAGAAATACAAAGATTCGCAACGAGCTTTGATTTTCCTAAAGTAAAAGATTTATACCATTTAGAAAAACTTTTAAAAGAAACCTTTTTACATGAAAAACAAGCCGCACAAAAACTACAAGAACTGCTTTCCAAAAAACAAAGACCATATGAGTTGGTACACCAATTTTACTCCCGAATTAGTAGAAAGCTCTAGAGTATGCAGAAACTGTTCCTGGTATAAGGGCAGATGACATAACTGTTAGTATTTTCAAAAGTGGTATGCTCCCTTCAATTGGAAGGAAAGTTCATGAACAAACTAAAACAACAGACGACAAAGATGAATTATTAGCGCTGGCAAAGTGATTTGAATCGATTGATTTAACGTATAGGGACTTCCCAGACATGTCTTTGGGAGCAACAGTGGTTGACTCAGGAGACAAGACCTCCCCTGGAGAGCAAAGAGATAACTCCAGAGTAGAATTTCAAAACATAGTAAATTATAGAAATAACCCCAAAAAATGTTCGAACCGTGGAAAGAAAGATATGTCAGGACCAACTAGGGATAATTATTCCAGGTATAAATTTAGTAAAAGAAAAAATGCTCGCATAAAATGCTGGACTTGCGGAGGTCCACATAGACATTCAGAATGTGAAAAACCTCCAACCTGTATCCTCTGTGGGGAAACAGGACACAAAGCAAAATATTGTTTAGCCCCAGCACCTATAAGCCAAAGCCAACAAAATTTTTAGGGCAATTTTTGCTGAAAACACGGTGGCCTTGGAGCAAGGGTTAGGGAACCACCGAAAGGCAAAGGCCCAGATTCCTTAGCTTTATCTATATGGGTTAACTGTTAGGAGTAGACCTAGAGTGACTAGAATTCACGGACATATCATGGCAGGGAGTCATGTGCTTCAGAGGGAGGTTGAGAGGACACCTCTCAAGGAAACAAAAATGGGTTGCTTCCACCTCTTAAGGATGCAAGAAAGGGTTGCGTCTACCTCTTAAGGAAGCAAAAAGGTTTGCATCCATAGGGATATGAAAAAGGGTTGTATCTCAACGCATAAAGGCTGCATAAGCACATACTCACAGAGTATTCATGATCATGAGCCTGGATTGGAGTCTCTCAGGCTAAAAATTGAGACAAAGAAAGCTAGCAGAGTACTGAAATTGCTTCTAAAGTAAGCAGGATAACGAAAAATTTCCAAGATATGACATTTTGGGTAGAGCTCAGAACCAAAAATTTTGAATTTAGGAAAGAAAGGAAGTCCCATTTCTTAGGTAAAGGTTAGGAGATCTCCGTTTGGTTCCCGTGAATGTCTTATTGTATACATTGGATGATTCTGACAAGAAAAAAAAACCTCAAATTAAGATCCTTTTATCAAAAAAAAACTAGTTAATAGAGTCACCCGTTCCCTACATTCAAGTCCCTTTTTTTTCGGGGGGCCAGGATGGGAGCTGTCAAAACCTTAAATAAATTAAGACAATATGGTGTCTCTGTATATATGTACTGCCAGGTTGAAGAGGCAGTAAAGAATTATGAACTCTGTTTGAGAAGAGTTAAATTTAGCGTTAATTACCCCACTCTTTAGGGATAATATTTTCCCTTATGACCTCTTTAACATTCGGTCAAGTGATACCACAGGAAAATTGCGACTTAGCGCGAATAGTGACCAATGCACATTGGTAAAAATATATTAGTAAGACCATCTAAGGAAAAATGATAAAACTAAATCGTATTGCCCATATGATTCAGAATATTCCTGAACATAAAAGACACTGCCGATAAGATTTAAAATATCCGTCAAATAAAGGATAAGAATTATAGAAATTATATAAGAGACTTCTTATAATACAGCCATACAATAACTTAAAATAGTAATAATTTGTGATTTCTGTCTCCAACAAAGGAGATGAATTCAGAATATTCGAAAGGTTCGAAATGTTCATAACTCTTAATTTTTAAAAAAAATAGAGAACGGGTACAGATTTTTTTTTTCCTTTCAGTGTAGAATGTATTTGCCTTTGATTTTTCAAACTTTCCATTGTTACTAGTCCTTTTGGCACCTTTAAATACTCTGTCGAGTATTCAATTATAATTTGAAAAAAAATTGTGAATAAAGTTTGAAAGGGCCCAAATAAGAATATAGTACTCAGCTGTTCGTAGAGGTCAATTAATATATCTTCTTTTTATTAAAGATATGCTCAATTTTCAACTTAGAGTTATCGAAGAGTCGATTTATAAGTGCTTAGGAAAACAAGAGCAGGGGTTTTATTTTGTATGCCGCGAAACAACAAACAAAACAACCCGTAGATTAAGAATATCTGCATGAGCTCATAAAGGTTCTGGCTGAGAGCTTTCCATAAGTTATACTACATTAGGAAGATGAAACTGAAATATTTAACTTTATTTATTTTTAGAATAGGTTTAGTTCAAACATTGGCGTAGATGAATTGAAGCAAATGCGAGTTTCCTTACAAGAAGAAAAGGAAAGATGTAACAACACATTGGGCATCAAGGTATAACATTTTTATACACTTTATATATATAATAGGATTTCTTTTAGTAGGACTGATATTAAGAAAATTAAGAAATTTACATACAGGTTATAGAGACCAAAAGCCTCTGGGGTTCAATTTATAAGTAGTATAAGGAGAAATTGAGTTACACTAGATCTTAGTAAATTTGTGTTTCCTTTTTTTTATTCCTTTTAAAACAAAAATTATACTAAGATTTTAAGTGGGGGAGTTTGTAAGGAGGCCTTATTGTGTGTAAATTTTGTAACTCAATTTTATTAAAGCTTGGAATTCCCTTTCGCTTCATAGATCAAAAATATAGCGACAATTTCAAATTAGCTTTAATTTGAAAATAACTTCTCTTTGCATAAATAGTCATAAATCTTGTATTGACACTCTTTGTCCAAGAATCAAACGAACTTTGAACCCGTGATATGTTAAGACCTAATTAAGACCAGTTTTGCAAGGCCTTGAAAGACTGAAAAAGAAACTACTTTTAAAAAAAAGTGGTTGAATTGGCTAGGAGGGAGGGAAGGTCGCTCAACGGATCAAGTAGCAAAAAGAATATAACTTACGGATGAGAGACTAATCGGGGTAGTTTTGCCTCGGAAACACGGTAGTCTTTTTGGATCGAACAAAGAGTAAGTGTTTTACTTTGTAATTACGATAAGCTACCACTGTCTGTCTGAATTTCCTTTTGGGAATAAAGGTTTGAAGATAAAAGTTAAAATAAGAAGAAAACCTCTAACACTTTCTGTCACTTGGAAATAACTTTAATACGTATATAACAGAAATTAATTACAACTAGTGCTGAAATCTAAGTTGATGATTTTGGGCTTATAGTCTCAGTAGTATTTCCACCTAGACAAGGCTTGAGCCATTTGGACAAAACCGCATTTTAAGGTTAGAATAGGCCAAATTAATTTTCTTCCAAGAAATTTAATTTTTGAATAACTGAGGTTTTAAAGAGGAAAGGAAACCTTAACCAAGAAGAGAAAGCAAGGAGAGCCATTTGTGCTTCCCCTTGTCAGCCTAGAGTCCCTTGAGGATTACCTCGACTTTATAAAGACCTTATGTCCCAAAATTTGAATTATCGGAAACTAAAATTAATTACCCCTTACCCTTGGGCCATCTCCAGACGTTTATACGAAGAAGAACACCGGTCCCTTTTTAATCATTCTTTCATTTTGTTAACTCTGTACTGCATGTTTATACAAAGGTGACCTTAATGTTTATACAGGCAGGTCAGGGGAAAAAGGGAACAATATTATCAGCGTAAGACTTTCCAAACCTTTATGTCCCGATATTTTCAATTAAGATGTTCCTGCTAAAGCTAAAGCATAATAAGGGTCTATACAATACAACGCCTTTTTAGGAAACAATAAGAGAATATCTTGGTTTCGGTTAATAAAATTTGATTTGAAAGCAAGTACGGTTATTCTTAGCTTAGCTCAAAAATAGCTTGAACTAAAGGATTTAAATAACCCAGAACTCAAGCCTTGACTAGCTGTTCAAGTGTAACCTTTTTAAGTAGAAACAATTATTAGCCAAAGATTAACTTAACCTTTTCTTTTCGGTAAACATTGGTGGATTGAACAAGTAGATCATTAGACCTTAGACCTAGAAGAGGTGTGGAAATATTCAGGATAAATAGAGTTAGAATATTTTTCTTTTTATCTTCTTTTACAAATAAAATCAGTTGTCACCGAATTCTGAGTACTGATTTCTTACCAACACTTCAGTTTGTATCACACTACCAAATTTATTAGCCCTGTAAGTAGGGGCAACCTTACAATAGAATCTGAGACACCCTCGCCCGGGGTCATAAATACAGGCGGAGGAGGAAGAAGGCCCCTCAAACGTACACTCAAAAGGCCCCACTGGTTTGTCCACACGTCACATGAGTTGCAAACCTTCTCCCAGTAATGGGTTAAATTGCATGGTGATTCAGAACACCATCGCGGGAGGATCCTCTATAGGAGGACAACTGTGGCAGGGCGTAAGATCTAGATCTACGGACAACGGCCTCTGCAAAGGGCTGCCTCAACCTTTTCGGGGTATCTGCGAGACTGGGAACCTTGCGGTCAATTCTATTCCCGCTTGAGGAGTGGCGCCCCTCGAGGAAATTATAGCCTAGTAAACAACACAGCATTCGCACAGGATTCTGACTAATGGACAATTCTTCTGGGCTTGGTATTTCTTGAAGGGTGTATTTGGTCTGAAAAACCTCTTCCTAGCTGATTTATTTACTATGGGCTACCTCCCTGTAGTAGCATAATAATTGTAGGCATGAATGTATAATGAGGCAGAGTTAAGAGCCTTGGGACTTTCTCGGCAGGATTCTGACTCTTATTGATAGATGAGCTTTGCCAAGTGCCAAAAACCATGTTGTGACCAAGATGAGCCCAGGATTGCAAAACCTTTCCATTAATACTGGAGGTCCCATGGATTTCTTGCTGTCCAATTCAAAGCCGGCTTAAGTAGTTTGGTGTAGACTTGAGAAGATGTGTCATCCCCGTCCTGCACTGGTATCTGGGATCATTGCTTTTCCTGAGGCAAAAATAATTTCAATGATTTAAAGAACATGAAAATTGGAAGTTGGAATGTTACGACGTTAAAAAATGACTATCGTATCGACATTTTGACAGACGAATTCAGACGATTCGAGCTGGATTTATTAGGAGTTTCAGAAACTCATATCCCAGGGGTAGGAAGCCTGAAATTAGGTGATATAGAATTTGTTTACTCTGGCAGGAAGGATGAGGTACATAGACAGGGAGTAGGGCTCATGATGAATAAAAAAGCTGCTAAGTCTTGTTTAGGCTGGGAAGGTATTAATAATAGAATACTAATTGCTCATTTTATGACTAGAAAGTTCAGGGTATCAGTTATAGTAGCATATGCCCCTGTATAACCGACTGACGGAGATACTAGGGACTCAGATGAATTTTACTTACAGTTACAGGAGCAAATAGACAAGGTCCCAGGTTGAAATATGATGTTATTACTGGGAGATTTTAACGCCCATGTTGGTAAAAATAGGGATAGATGGTATCCCAGCCTAGGTAAATTTGGTGTAGGAAAAGAAAACAGTAATAGATACAGACTTTTGCAATTTTGTAGGTATAACAATCTAGTTATAACCAATACGGGTGTTTGGTCATAAAATGGCTTATAACTTAACATGGTATTCACGTGATGGTAAGACAGCAAACCTTATTGATTATGTTATAGTAAACCGAAGACTTGCAGGATCAGTACAAGATACTAGGGTATATAGGGGTGCTGTTATTAATTTTAAAAGTAAAGATAAGCATCTATTAGTGTCAAGAGTTAATTTAAAGCTGAAATATCGCGAGGGTAACTACCTCTCGGGAAGTTATGATGTCGGTAGACTCCAGGATGAGAATTTGAGAGAAAATTTCAAGGAACAGTTGAATACTAAACTTCGGAGTTTAAAATTTGATAATGTGGAAGATGGGTGAAATAATTTTAGAGAAATAATTTGTGAAGGTGCTGAAGGTGTCTTAGGGAAGAAAGCTAGGACTGCAGCTAAGAATATTAGTGAAAAAGCTTTATGTTTAATAGAAAGAAGAAAGGACTTGTACAAGAATTACCTGAGTGATAGACCGTATGAAAACAAAAGAAATATAAAGCAAGTGGAGAAAGTATTAAGATATAAACTAAGGAGCTGTGAAGTGGAGGCCATGGATAAGATTGCCGAGGATCTGGAAGATGCAGCTAGACGACATAATAGTAAAATATTGTACTGGCACGTTAACAAATTGAGAGGGAGTAGTCAATCCGGACTTGTCCCAGTTAAAGATAGGAATGGGGTTGCAATTAGCGATAAGGAAAAAACTAAAGAGAGATGGGCCAAAGATTTTGAGAACTTGCTTAACCAAGATAGAGTTGCAGTAAAAAATATAGAGGAAAATAAAAAAAGTTTGTGATACCTTGGATGTGAAGGAAGATTTGTTTTGTGAGGAGGAATTAGTAACAGAACTAAAAGGATAAAAGAATAATAAAGCTACAGATGCTGATAGGGTAGTAAATGAGTTTCTTAAATATGGTGGCACGGAGGTTAGAAATAGGTTACTGAAGATTATGAACATGATTTTTGAAAAAGGGGAGGTACATAATGATTTTAGGAAAACCTTAATTAAGCCAATTTATAAGAAAGGTGATAAAAGTGAGTGTGGTAATTATCAAGGCATTAGTCTGGTCTCTGTAAGTAGCAAATTACTTAGTAATATGTTACTTTTTAAACTCAGAGATGCCGTAGACAAAGTTTTAGGAGAAGAACAGTGCGGTTTTAGAAAAGGTAGAGGATGTGTCGACCAAATTTTCATAGGCTAATAATTGAGGAGTGCCTGAGTTTTCAAACACCTTTGGTCCTCAGTTTTATAGATTTCGAGCAAGCGTTCGATTCAGCTGATACAAGAGCTGTAGCAAAGGTTTTATCCTTGTATGGTATACCAGACAAACACATTAAAGTGATTAGTGCTATGTACGAGAATAACACCACTGCGTTTAAGGTAGGAAATGAAGCTAGCAGCTGATTTTGTATTAAATCAGGAGTTAAGCAGGGTTGTGTTCTATCCCCCTTTATATGGATTATTTTGATGGACTTTGTTTTAAGGAGCACAGGAAAGGAAATGCGAGACCACGGAATCAAATGGGGAGGAAGTCTCCTGGACTTAGATTATGCTGCTGATTTAAGCATCCTAGATGAAAGTGTGAGCAAAATGAATGAAGTTTTAGAGGTTTTGGGAGTTCAGGGTGCTAGAATTGGTTTTAAAATTAATGTTAGGAAGACTAAGTCACTAAGGCTAGGAATAATTGAACATGAAAAGGTGACGTTGGGTAATGAAAAGATTGATCAGGTGGGCAGCTTCACTTACCTTGGTAGTATTATTAGTAAAGATGGTGGGAGCAGTGAAGATGTTGAAAACAGAATAGCCAAGGCTCAGGGTGTTTTTTCACAGTTAAAAAAAGGCTGGAAGAATAGGAAGATAAGTCTGCAAACCAAGATTAGAATATTAGAAGCTACAGTGATGACAGTGGTCAAATATGGCTCTGAAGTATGGACGCTCCGAAAAGTGGATGAAGATTTGCTAGATGTTTTTCAGAGAAATTGCTTAAGGATTTTTCTGGGTACCCGGCTGACTGACCGTATTTCAAACAATAGGCTATAGGAAAAATGTGGTTCAATACCGCTTTCTAGGGCTACAATGAAAGAAAGGTTGAGGTGGTTAGCGCACGTTGTGCGGAGGAAGGATGACAGATTGCCGAAGATTGTTCTTTTTGGCCAACCGTCTAGGGCTAAAAAAAGCAGGTCGTCCCCGTCTGGGGTGGGAGGACGTCATAAAGAAAGATTTAAAGGAAATGGGAACTTCGTGGGCGGGTGTAAAAAGGGAAGCTTTGAATAGATTGGGGTGGAGGAGGAGCGTGCGTAGCTGTGTTGGCCTCAGGCGGCTTGGTGCTGCGGTGAGTTAAATTTTAAATCAATATCAGTAGTCTTCACTGGAATGAATTTTAAAATGTACGCTTTCAGAGAGCGGCTGTTATGGTTAGAATTGTTCATGGTAGCCATGTTTTACACTGACATACGCACTTTCTGCACTGAAAAGATATAGAGATAAGGTGACAGTGAGATGGGGTTCCTTGTGCGGTAGATACATCATTTCTGTCTAGGAAAAGAAATCCTTTTTCGATCTAACAATTTTCGTGGGCCTTGAGAAAAGGTCTGTTAATTTATAACGGCAGCTGGTTGGAATTGCATATAACTTTATGTTCCGATTATACAAGGCGAAGCACTATAAATTGCATTTGTAATTAGTAACCTCCTACACATAGCCCTATGATGATGCAATATTGATAGATAGATAGATTTATTTTCCATATACCAGTAAAATAATTACATAACAATCTACAAATCCCCAAAAAGGCTCCATGGCCTGTTGGAGGGGGTTTATGAAAATCAAATAAACATTAAACATTTAAACGCTTAAGATTTAAACAATATAAACATAACATTAATATTTAAACATATAAACAAAAGCATTTGAACTTTTAACATATAAAGCATTTGCTTAATAAAACGAAAAAAAAGGAGAGTTCACTAAATAAGCTTTATCAAACTACAGTGAATCACAACATCTATAAAAAAAAGGAGAGTTCACTAAATAAGCTTTATCAAACTACAGTGAATCACAACATCTATAAAAAAAAAAAAAAAAAAAAAAAAAAAAAAAAAAAAAAAAAAAACAATTAAATGAAAAAAACCATTGGCAGCAGGCAAAAGTAAAGGAAATTAATCACATGAAAACAAATAGTTTTTTACTAGTCTTTTGAAGGTGCCAAACGACTGGCATTCTCGAGCTGAATCGGGGAGGGTGTTCCATGTCAAATGACACGCAACAAGAGGATTAAAATGGGATCTTATTGTTGGTGTATGGGGAATTTGGATATTTAGAGAACTACGGAGTTGATAATTTGACCGATCAGATACAAAAGAAGACGTAAATCTAAGGGACCTAGGAATATCACCATGGAGCTGAAGAAAAGCGAAAGACGCACAGGAAAGAATAAAGTTTTTTAATATCAAGTAACGGTTTAGTTGCCGAACGATTTACATCCTGGATAAGATTTATAGCTTTATCATAAGTATTCGAAAGCGGTTTGAGAAAAGAAGGGAGAGTAGACATCCATATGACTGAACAATAGGAAGCATAAGAATGAATTAAGCTATGAAATAGGATTCTTAGAATTGGTCCTGGAAAGATATGTTTTAGTTTTCTTAGAATACCGAGGTTTCTGCATACCTTCATTTTAATCAAATCAATATGGTGTTTAAAAGATAAATTTTAATCTAGGGGGATACCTAGGAAACGGATATGGCCATCCTTTGGTCTACTAATAAAGCCTTTGGATACATGAATTTCAGATAATTTAGGACAATCCTGGGATATACGAGAAAAAACTCAAAAACTAGTTTTAGAAACATTTAAGGCAAGAGAGTTAGCATCAAACCAAATTGAAACTCTCTCAAAGAGGTCCACTAACTTTGTACGAACCTCATCCTCTGTTCTCCCAGAAGTAATAAGGGTGGTATCATCGGCAAAAGTAACACGCGAATCCGAGGTATGCAAACTATAGTTATGGGTAAGGGAGACTGTTGGATGACATAGACGACAGCAATAAAGATGATTTTTATTTCCAACTTCAAAAATTAGGTCATTTATATAAATTAAAAACAGTGCCGGCCCTAAAACTGAACCTTGAGGGACTCCCTGGTCAACCCTTGATGGTGAGCGAAAAAGTGGATCAACAGAAATTATTCTACCAGACAAGAAAGACTTGAACCAATAAATCGTACTACCGCTAACGCCAAAATGAGAAAGTTTAAATAGAAGAACACTGTGGGTTAAAGAATCAAAGGCTTTACGAACATCCAGAAACAAAGCAGCAGGAATCAAATGGGAGTCTATGGCAGAGTTAAGATAATTCAGTAAAACTACACAAGCATGCTCAGTCGAATGATTTACTCAAAAACCAAATCGAAAATCGTGAAAAAAATCTTTAGAAGTAAGAAAATTATTAAGACGAGAAAGCATCGCCTTCTCAAATACTTTGCTAAACACAGACAACAAAGAAATTGGCCGATAGTTGGCTGGATCATTTCGTGTCCCCCCCCTTATATAATATGATGACTCGAGCACGATTGAGACTACTCGGGAAAATACCATGCTGAAAGGAGAGGTTAATAAGTTATATTAAGGGATAAATAATGGAAGGAAGTATGAACTTAATTACTTTAGTAGGAATATTATCAGGGCCAGAAGACGAACAATTTTTCAATCCCATAACAATTTTAGCAATTTCTTTCTCCGTCGCTGGTTCCAAAAACATTGACTTCATACAAGGTGGCCCAAGATAAGACCTGAAGTTGGATCTTGAAGGAGAAGAACTAACAGCCCAAGCGGTCCTTTTACCAATATTTGCAAAATATGAATTAAATGCATCTTGAACATTCAGTTCACCTTCGATGATTTTGCCGTCGAAATCCAAAAAAGAAGGGACTAATGGAGATTGAAAAGAGGGCTTAAGGAAAGAATTTACAAACTGCCAATTTTTTCGTATATCTTTACCACAATCTGAAAAAACAATTAAAATAATACTGGGACTTGGCCTTTCGACACACAGAATTATAAATATTCCTATAAATTTAAAATCGCTGAAAGCAAATAGCTTTCATTGAAGGGCTAGCAGACTTAAAGGCCCTCCAGAGATTATTTTTTATCCTACAACTCCTAAGGAGACCAGGGGTCATCCAAGGATTTAGAGGAAAATCATTCTTAGACTTACGATTAGAAGGTGAAACAGAACAAATATCAAGAACAGCGTCTTTAATAGACTCATAAAAAGTATCAAATAAATTACAAAAATCAGAATCACTCTCAAAACCACCCCAAAAAATTTCTGCCAATCTTGACCTAATAAGCATCAATTCCACTTCACCAAACCTAAAAGGCCTCTTACAAGACTCACAAGTCCTCTCAATAGTCAGTTTATCAAAACAGTATCTAGAGTAAACAGGGAAATGATCGGAAATGTCGCTCACTAAAACATAATTTTGGATCAAGGTGGCCGTACAGAAAATATTGTCAATCTGAGATGACGTACTCTCTGTTATGCGAGATGGATACATACAGAAGGTAAAGTACCTGCGGCAAGCATGGATGACAGAAAATCCAAAGATACAGAAGACTTTATATCCATCAAGTTTTTATTAAAATCTCCCATAATAATTAATTCAGTCGACTCTTTTAGGATGGTATCCACTAGATCATTAAGGGTGTGTAGAAACAGTGGAATAGAGCCCTTAGGATATTGATAAATAATATCAACAATTAAATCCTTACCTCCACATTTAGTATCTACAAACAGTGACTCAAAAACACCTTCGCTATTTTTGGATAAATGCATTCTAAGAGAATATGGGATATTATTAGAAATATACAAAGCAAGACCACCCTTGGCCATCTTTAGTCGATTCAGTCGTTCCATTTTATAACCTTGCAAATCCAAAAGCATATCATTTTTAGAATCTAAAAAAGTCTCGCATAAACCAACAACTTCAGGTAGCCCATCAGAAACAATCTGTTTTAGATGGTCTATTGAAGAACAAAGACCCTGAATATTCAACTGGAGCACTGAAAAATATCCATCCCGATTGACAGCCTCCCTCAGACTAGAAACATATTTACTTATTACTGTGTGGTTCACTGTGGTCAAATCACTGTTGACATGTCCGATAGAATTATTGGAGTTGCTAACCCCTCGTATACCCTGCCCAATACTAACAGAGCTATAGGGGGTAAACTAGAACCAATTGGAGTTACCAATACCTCACATTTGGTCTTTGAGATAACAATGTTCCGGAAACAATGCATTCGAATGTCAAAGAATATTGTTGCAGTACTGTCATTGTCTCATGTCTTAAGCACCGTATCTCAGTTTCCAGTGAAAATGCATTTGATTACCAAGAATGAAAATTGGTCCTAGTTATTATCATTACTTGAAGTGAGAAGATGTTAAATAAAAGATATATTTATATGGATTCTAATATACAAGAGGTTTAGAATCCATATAATCTATGTATTTTTTAACGTTTGCTTAGTGGATGGGGACTGTTTTTCATTTGTTTGGTACCAAAGCACACTGGTCCTTTCGATTGGTCAATGACACTCGTTTCAGTCCCAAAAATTTTAATGGCTACAGCCAGCCAGGTATCCCTTTTGTAATGTAATGGTCCAGAGCACCCTGATTTCCCACTACCGTGCTTGCGCATGAGTTTGGGTCCCCATGTTCCCTTACAGGGCCCCATGTGCCCCTCTAGGGATCCCAACGCCTTTTCCCAAACTTTCCCCCTCGCAACTTTTCTCCCACCCCAACTTTCTTTTACTAAGAATTTTTTTAACTTGGAATTTTTTTGGAACTTAGAGGGTCTTTTTGGAACTTTGAAATTTTTTTCAACTTTTTTTAAAATGAAATTAAATATACTTATAACATAAGAAATTCACTTAAGATATTTTCGAAGTACGAAATGAAGATGATATACATATGTTAGTCGTGACCTGGGTACTGATATTTTTTTGTGTATGAAATGATAATAAAATTCTGTATAGTTTTATCTAAATCTTATCAAGTATTTCAAGAGTATATTTATCGTCAGCAGTGTTCTATGAAATTATCGTCTTGTGAAATCATTTGCACAATGCATACGCATTTGATTTTTTTTATTATTGCATAATATTTAGGGAATTTTTTTCTTTGGATTTGTTTTTCTTTGCAGCTGCTCCCGTGGTACTTTATGCACTCAAACTGACACACAGATACACATACACACAGGCACACAGACACACAAATAGAAGAAAGGCGTGAAGACACAAATAAAATACACACAGACGCACAGGCACACAGACTCATAGGTTTACAGTCACACAGGCACACAGACAGATAGGCACAGAAACAGACACATAGGAATACACACAGACGGACAAAAAGACATACAGACAGACAGACAAAAAGACACACCTACATACAGACTAAAAGACAAACAGAAAGAATGAGGTTATGTTCTTTGCACAGTGGAAAACAAGGGAACATGCCTGATCGTGATAAGTGTATACGACACATTAAAAAGTATGCTATATCATAGAACCATCCGTTGTGAACGTGTAAAAGTGAACTCTAAGCAATAAACATCTTTAAACTTCACCTGCCATTATTTATGAACCTGTATTTAAAAAAATTAATGATATGATCGAACATTTTCGGACTTAGTTAAAGCGATATCACCTCGGACAATTACTAAAGAAAATGTTAATAAAGAGTTAATATAAATCGCGATTTAATCTATATTTCAGCAAAATTCCAGTCAGGAAGAGGCTCCTCCCACATTTTGGTTAGAAAATGGTATACCTTCTTACACGCACAAGAGTCTGTCTTTTCTTCTTCGATACAGTGAATTTTACAATTATATTAGGCGCAATCATGAACAAGTGTACTTTATGACTACAGATATACATAGACTACAAGATGATTTAAATGCAACTGTGAAATATATTTAAGATAATGATTTGAACCAGTATGTGAAAACAGTGAGATAACTATGTTATTACTGTATTTTTAAAATAAAAATGTTTTGAAACAAAAACAATTTGTGATATGATTGAACATTTTCGGAATTTGTAGAGCGGACAGACAGAGAAAACCCACAGACAGAGACAAAAAAAACCCAGAGGCACACACACACACAGACACAAAGACACACAGGCACAAAGGCACAAACACACATAATAGTTTCAGACCAAGCATAAAAAAAACACTTGAGTACAACAAACTCAGCTAGTTGGTAAATTCCAAGTGTTTTAGTTACCGACTGCATTTCAAAATGTTAATAAACACTTTCGAATACAACAAACTCAGCTAGTTGGAAATTTTCGAGTATTTTAGTTGCTGACTGGGTATCAAAACAATTTAATAAAAACACTTTTGACTACAACAAAATCAGTATGAGTATCAAAAAACTAATAAAAGGACTTTTGAGTAAAATCAAACTCAGCTAGTTGTTTTTTAAACTCTTTTCAACTTTTTTTTAAACTAAGAAATCTGAGCTTAAATTTTAGAAATTTGAATATAAATGAATGTTAAAATATTCTTTTTAATTATAGGCTAATGATTCAAAAAGAGCAAGGAAGGGTGAAACCATTTCGAGAGGAGATGGGCAGCAGGCCCCTGGTCATGTAGAGCCGGCAGTAATGGATGCTCTTTTGAGTATGATAGAGAGCATCCCCAGCCCTTAGGATTTGACCAGCTCTTCCGTTGTAAGAAAAAATATAATTTTTGATCTCTTTTGTGTGCGTGTAAGTTTGTGTTTGCATGTATGTGTGTGTGTCTGTGTGTGTCTTATTAAAAAAATTATTATGCACGTGTTTTGAAATGATAAAAAAATGGAGACTATTAAACACACAATGAAAATATTCTTCTTCAGCTTAATAAGAAACCGTACCATTTCAAAAAGATAATAACTTCATATTATTTCTTAAGTTCACCTAGCGACATTATTGCCCTCATCAAGTCAAGGGGTCAAAAATATCCTTAACGGCATGGAGAAACTTAGATATTTGAACTTAAAATTTTTTCTTTAAGATCTCAAAAAGGCCTTATGTACACTTCTTAACAAGCAATTCGGTTATGTTATATTTTTTAGTATTCTAGGCCAATGATTCAAAAAGAGCAAGGACTCGGGATGAGCTAATTGAAACATTTCATAGAGACTCTGACCATATTTTTGAACAAATTGATTTGGACACAATATTTCTGAATCATCCCCCTCCAGATAAAAACGTTACTCATATCTTTACTGATTTACAAGAAAATTTCACTGCAGGAAGGAAACGTGATAGACATCGAAAAAAAATCTAAAAAGGCCATGCATCGACTGATATTTTAGGGTAAACTAAGAGAGTTTGCCTTACTAAAATATGCTTTAAATTATCAGCACACACATTCGCACAAGAAAAAGGAATACAATCTGATATGGTTGAGTAAGACTCAACCATCTCAAATATCTCGAAAAAATGTTGAAAAACAACAGCAACATTTTCAGAAATTTAAAATAAATTTTCTTGTGAAATTTATCTCAATTAATCAGCATCTGTACCGAACCAATCCTGCTCAATTCATCCTCAGGGCTATACTGTGGTGTTTCTCCTCCCCATAGTATAGTGCAGACGGTTTGATATCATTCTATTATCAAATCTTGTTTTAGTTTTGTTTTTGTTTAAAGCTTTTTTCCAATACGCAATGATTAGAAGTCCTCCAAAAAAAGTCCCCCCAGATCCCACCTCAAATAACAGTGAAACTGATACCCATCTTGGCTGGTCAAGCTCACTATCTCAAAGTTCAAATGATAGCTCAAATTCTGAGAATTGGAAAATGATAAGTGTAGGGACTAATGTCATTGTAAATGATGATAATGGGTTACAAGAGGTCCTTTGTAGAAGCTCTAAAAAAAGGAAAAAAATCTCCCCAATCAAAAGCATTTCCCCTCTCCCTGCCCAAGATCCTCCCTCCCAAAACTTTGGAATTTACCTTAAAATTACTCCTATTACCCCCTTTGAAATAAAAAAGATTACTGCAATAAGAGTTGCAATTTTCAAATTGCAAAAATCAATGTTCTCTTTTAATATTAACCGTGATGGATCTCTGCTAATATCTGTCCAAGATCAGAAATCAGCAAACACAATAATTAACCTAAAATCCCTTCTGAATACCCCAATTAATGCATCTAAATGGAACCCAAAATAATCACCAACAGAAATAGTAGTTTATAATATTCGCTCAGAAATATCCATTCAGGGGTTAAAAGAGAGTCTCTCACATAGGGCTGGCAACATAATACCAGTTGATGATGTTACCCAACTGGGAAAACCTAACTAATGGTCTAAAAATAAGTAGATCCTTCTTATTTACACTGAAGGAAAAAATTAATATCCCAGAAAAATTATTCCTATTTGGGCAAATCAAACCACACAAGGAATACAAACCTAAGCCTATCCAGTGTCAGAAGTGTCTGAAACTTGGACACACAACAAACAAATGCAATGAAATTCTCCTAGAGTGTAGTAATTGTAAAGCATTCCATCCTAAAGAGTTGACATCCTGCAACAACACTCAGCCTACATGCATCAATTGCAAAGGCCCACATGAATCTACAAATAAATCACTATGCCCTGCATATAAGAAAAGAGCTCTAACCCTCCAAATAGCAACAGAGAAGGCCATCCCATACCCCTTTGCAGCAATGGAAGCAAATGCTGCCCAATAATACCAAATAAAGCCTGTAATGTAACCAACCAAAACCCCTAAGTCAAACGCCCCCAATGCATCATGTACCCCATACAAAACACCGTCTTCTAAGCCCCCTAGCTCACATCCCTATCAGAAGGAAACACCAAGTCAACAAGCCTCCTTGTCCGGTGTGATGAGGTCAGCTTGGCCCCCCTCCCAAGAAGAAACAAACCAGAAACACCACCAGGAATTAATCCCTTAACTGACAAACAGGATGCACAACCGAACATGCAATCCCCAAATATATGCTTATTCATTCTAAACTGTAATTCAGTTCAGGCCATGAACATACATCAACTACAGAAAACAAAAATCATTGCAGAATTGGCAAAAATCTACATCCCTCCTAACACGCTCATTCAAGCAATAAAAGATCTTGCTTTAGGTCTAACAAAGCTGAACAATTGGTACACAGTCATATGAAAAATAAATCAATTACACAACACATAACAATACTCCAGTGGAATGTAAGATCACTCACAGAAAATAAGTTAAATGAACTAATATCTTTGATGAATAATAATTCCATTAATATTGCTTGCCTCCAGGAAACTCATTTAACCCAAAATCAACAAAATAAGTCTCTGGGATATACTATCCTGAGAAAGGATAGATCTTCAGAGAGAAAAGGAGGTGAGGTAGCTTTACTATACAGTAATAATCTACTATTACTGTGTATATTTTGCCCAGATTTTGCGAAGGATGGTCATTGAACTGGAGTAAGTATTTGGATGAATAATATAAATGCCCCCATAATAAGTCTGTGTATCCCCACAGGCCAAGTTTTACATGCCATGAATTCCGTTAATCGTATAAATAATCCTAATATGTTAAAAAAATATAATTATTGGTGGAGATTTCAATGCCCACAGCCTTTTGTGAGGGAATAAACCAGCAAATAAAGCTGGTAAATTTATTGAGCTTATGACTTCACATAATAATGAATTAGCTGTTGCTACCCCTCCAAACCTGAATACATATTTCAACCCCAAAAGTGGCAGATTCTCCACAATTGACCAACAAATTGTGTCTTTAAATATTTTGAATAAAATTTATATAAATAAAATTGACAGTCTATGTACTGACCACTTTGCAATAGTTTTCTCCCTAAATGAACCTGCTGAAACTCTATCACATACCTCCAAATATATCAACATTAAAGCAAATTGGTCTATGTTCCAAAATAAGCTAAATGATGAAATTACAAGTTTCACCCAAAATTCATGCATTTCAAACACAACAGTTGACACACATGCTGAAGTCTTGACGTCTTTACTAATAAATACAGCTAATCATGCTATCCCCAGGACAACACCTAAGAAAACATTCCCTGAACAAATTCCAAAAGCATGGTGGACAAATGAGTGCCTAAATAAATGGAGAATAAAAAAGACAGCTAGGACAGAATTCATAAAAAAAAACCATTACCTACTACATATTTTAAAAAATTACAAGCAGAATCTAATCTAAAAAGGACTATAATAGATGCTAAATATAAATACTGGAATAATTTTGCAAATAATATCTCCAGAGAAACACATGAGCCAATTATACATAAAGTCATAAGCCACATCTGAGGGAAAAAGACTTCCCCCAGCCCACTCCTGTATGAGCTTATACATAATAATACCCATTATAACAATGGTAATGAAAAATCTAAGCTATTTGCAACTCTTTTTGTTAATAAGCTAACATCAAATAATCAAAGCAAAATGTCCCCATTTCCTATGAACCCAAGCTACCAACCACGCCCAGGATCCGAGTATATAACTAGCGCATTTTCAATCCAGGAAATGAATAATGCAATACATCATATTAGGACCAAAACTGGCGGCAGCTAAGACAATATACACCCTACATGGATAAAGAATCTCACCCCTTCTTACAAACAAGAACTGCTAAATTATTATAATCACGCTTGGGCATCTTCTAAGTTCCCCAATATATGGAAATGTTCGTCCCTCTTACCAATCCTAAAGAAAAATAAACCCAAAGATAACCCTGAGTCCTATAGGCCCATAATGATTACTCCTGTGATGGGTAAAATAATGGAGAAAATGATCTATTACAGACTCCTCTGGTTTGTTGAAAAAAAAATAATATGATCCCTCACACTCAAACTGGATTCTAGAAACACCACTCCTCAACAGATGCTTTCATTTTGCTAACAAATGCAATCAATGAATCTTTCTCAAAAAATAATGTCCTAGTTGCAGCTTTCCTAGATTTTGAAGGGAAATATGACAATGTGATCCACCAAATCCTTTTAAACAAACTTGCAAACTTTGGAGTACCCCTTAGGCTAGTATCTTTGATTAAATCTTTCATAGAAGCTCGAAGTTTCATAGTTTGTGTTGGTTCAGCCTGTTCATCCCAAAAGACAACAACCAAAGGACTACCTCAGCGAGCAGTCCTAAGTTACCTCCTGTTTGCCCTATATTTCTGGGACATGAACCTACCCCACACGAATCTACAATATGCTGACGATCTGGTGCTATGGTCATCTGGCAACACCTTTGAGATAGCACAGTCAAATCTGCAAAAGTCACTGTTCCAGTTTGAAAAATTCTCTCAACATTCAGATTTACCCATTGCACCCACCAAGTCAAAAATAATCCAATTTTACCGGAAGCGAAACCATGTTAATGCAAAACTAACTCTAAATAAAACAACTATTCCAGAAGATAATAATATTAATTACCTAGGTCTCATGCTTGACCAAAAACTCAATTTCCACCTCCACATTTCAAACACAATAAAAAATGCTATAGAAAAGCAAATATACTAAAGAGACTTCTTTCCACACCCTGGAGTTGTAAAGAGAAAACCTTACTCCAGTTTTATAAATCACATATAAGACCCCATATTGACTATGGGCTCCTCGTCTATGGTGCATGTGCAAAGACCCAGATGCAAAAAATTGAAAAAACACAAAATGATATAATACGTCTCATACTTGGTCTTAGGAAACCCACAAGCACCAAGTTTCTGCTTATGGAGAGTGGATTAACAACAATAAGGGAGAGACGTAGCTTTCTCTTGATAAAACATCTTACAAAAATTGAATCAAATAGCTCACACGCATTACATAATTGGTTAAGAAACCCAGCCATGTATAGAGGTATTGCAGATGAGTATGCCAATATTGAAAAGAAGTTCCCTGTGCCAGCAAAGTCTATTGCATCTACTTTCCCCCAATCCCCTCCATTGAATTGCTTATTTCCCATAATTAATACTGAATATTCAAAATAGAATAAAGATTTAACCACTGCTTTTGTCCAGAAAAAATTTTCAAAACTTAATACAATTACCTTTAAAAATCCCTTCCAAATATTTGTTGATGGGTCGAAATTGAACGAGAAGGTAGCAAGTGTTGTTTTCCTTCCTCACCTGAAAATTGCAATAGGCGAGAGATTATTTAATAATTTATCTATAATGTCTGCTGAGTTAAATGCCATAATCATGGCATTAGAACACCTTAAGGAAAACCAACCTTTGACTGCAATTTCGAATAATATTATCATCTATTCCGACTCTTTATCAAGCCTTGAGTTGCTGGCCTCAGCTCCTCAGTATAAGTTGGACATTGACACTTATCATTGTCTCAGTATTATAGATAATCTTGCTTCAAGTGGCATACAAACTTATTTTCAGTATACTCCTAGCCACTCTGGCATAAGTGGTAATCATCAGGTTGATGAAATAGCAAAAAATGCTATAAATATTGACCAGCCAAGTGGGAGACCAATCCCAATTAGAGATATTTACCAATGGAGGCTATCAGATATTAATTTTAATAAGATTAATCCTATCCTTTCCCCCTCTCCCAATAAGTATCTTTCTAAAATTTATCACAGAATTCGTTCTGGAACAAATGGACTAAATTTTCTTGCATTCTCATATAAGTTTTCTAATTCAAGTGGTTCAATTCCCCTGTCCCCTCTTTGCAGGCATTGCAATATGAATAATGAAACAATTGACCATTGCCTATTTGAATGTAATATGCTGACGTCTGCACAGCATACCTTGCTTTGTAAACTGTTAAAATACTTTAAACACCACAGAACCTCACTATCAGCGAAGAGTCTGCCAAATATACCTTCACACTCAGCACAGAAATTGATATCTATCATCTTATGGTTGAACACCTCTAGTCGAAAGATCTACCGAAAGATATCTGAGAATATCTAATAAATAAGAGACAACCAAGCCAGTAGCTCTGTTGCCCACAGAGTGAAGCAAAAAGAAAAGGGCTAAATAGTATCATCTGAATAGTTCGCCTGCTGTGAATTAGAAGAAGAAGAAGACTCCTACTACTACAAACTCCTCAAGGCCAAAAATGATTACGCAATACTCTTTTCATCCGACCAGTTGGCCGAGGCTGTTGTAGGATCCATTATGGCATATCATCGAAAATTGTCTAATAAGCATATCGGAATGATGCCAAAAATTTCCGGAAACAATTATCTCAATGCATAGCAGCAAGATCAGACGGTGACTGTCACCCTCTGTTAAAGGTATATAAAAGCCAATTAGGCCAGACGACTACCGACTGCGTATAATAAAATTTAATAAAAGCACTTTTGGATACAACAAGAGTCTTTTAGTTGCTGACTGAGTAGAAATTTTAATAAAAGCCCTTTTTAATTACAATAAACTCAGCTAGTTGATAGATTCCGAGTGTTTTAGCTGATGACTGAGTATCAAAAAGGTTAGCAAAAGCCCTTTTGTGTACAATAAACTTAAATTCTTCGCATAGTGGATACCAAGGGGCATACCTTATCATGATAAGGGCATTGGACACAGTAATAAGTATGCTATATAATAGGACCCCTTTGTGGATGTATTATAGTGCACTTTAACCAACAAACATCTTTAAGCTTAACTTGTATTTATTTTAGACCTGTTACCAGCAGCAGTCACACTGCTAGTTTCAAAATAAGCTATGATGAACGAAAATATTGAAATAGATATCTTTTTACTTCGATTGTAGCGTCTGTAAAGGATGTTATTCCGATTTAATCAATTCTTATGAGTCTAATGCAACCAATGCAGATCACCTGGACATTGGAATTGATGGGTGAATCTGGAAGAGCTGAGGACGAAAATATTGAATGAAATGAAATGAACTAGAATGGAGAGAAAATCAATTTTAGATTTGTCAACTAAGAAACTAGTGGAATAAAGGGGGCCCTTACCACCCCATGAAAGCTCAAAAGCACAGTGAAGATCGTGGAAAGGGAGGTACGGTATACCGGAATGGAAACACGAAGAGCAAAATAAAAGGTCAAGAAAAGCAGTCCCCCTACAAAAATTCTTCACATTCATTTAGAAATGACAGAGAAGATTCGTATAAAAGAAATTGGACATACAAGAATTAACCTTCGTTATGGAAGAACTTCCATTTATCAATTTGTGCCAAATCTCATTACTGATGGCATTTATAAGGCTGTTTTTGCTTTTATTTTTGCAATAAATCCTTTTTTTTATATTAATTTTGTCTTAGATTTTTCTACAGCTGGGTTAAGGAGTAAAAAAATGACTTTTTTTAATGGTCAGAGATGTTTGAACAGGATTTTTTCATTAGATTTAATAAAAACACTTTTGAGTAAAAAAAACTCAGGTTGTTGGTAAATTCCGTGTGTTTTAGTTAATGAGTGAGTATAAAAAATTCAATAAAAGCACTTTCAAGTACAAAAAACTCAGCTAGTTGGTAAATTCCGAATGTTTCAATTGCTGACTGAACATCAAAAATTTTACAAAACACTTTTGAGTGCAACAAACTGAACTAATTGGTAAATTTCGAGTGTTTTAGTTACTGACTGCATATCAAAAATTTAACAAAAGCACTGTTGAGTACAACAAATTCAGCTAGTTGGTAAATTCCTAGTGTTTTAGTTGCCGACAGCGTATCAACAAATTAAAAAATACTTTTGAGTACTACAAACTCTGCTAGTTGGTAGTTACCGAGCCTTTTTGTTGTTGACTGAGTATCTAAAAATTTAATAAAACCACTTTTGAGTAAAACAAACTCAGCTACTTGATAAATTCCGAGTGTTTTAATTGCTGACTGAGCACCAAAATCTTTAATAATAGAGCTAGTTGGTATATTCTGAGTGTTTTTACTGACTGCATATCAAAATTTTTAATAAGATCCCCTTGAGTATAAGAAACTCAGCTAGTTGGTGAATTCCGAGTCTTTTACTTGCTGACTGGGTATAAAAAAATACTATAGTACAACAAACTTAGCTAGTAATTAAATTGCGAGAGTTTTGGTTTCCGAATGCGTATCAAAACATTTAATAATTGCACCTTTAAGTAAAACAAGCCCAGTTAGTTGGTGATTTCTTAGTCTTTTAGTTGGTGACTCCACATTAGAAACTTTCATAAAAGCACTTTTGAGTACAACAAGCTCAGATAGATGGTAATTTCCAAATGTTATACTTACTGATTGAGCATCAAAAAATTTAATAAGAGCACAAACATTTTGCTTGATCGGTTAAGATCCCAAGAACAATGAAAAGACAGAAAAACGTTACCTATGGATTTTGTTAAGAAAAATAAAACCCTTTCACATTTTTTGATAAACAAAGATGATTAATATTTGATAATATCAAGTGAATTTCCGTAACGTTAGAAAACATTTCATTCGGTCACGTCTCTACTCCGTCTAATTGAGACGGATGCGCTTGGGGAAAAGAGGATTTCAGGGGGGGGGGGGTAGTTGCTTTCCATAACCTTGACTCTTAAAAGGTACTAGAACTATACATTTCCAATCAAACGAGTCTCCTCTAGAGTTGACACGACCACTCCTTCCATGAAAACAATAAATGCCCCCGGGGCATAGCTTACAACCCTTGCCCCCAGCCTCTGGGGGATTATGTCAGCCTCAAAGGCATTGTCATGTGATCTTTGTATGATTTTTCTAACAAATGGCTATCTCTAAATTTCTATCAGATGTATTTTGGGAAAACACGACGTATAGAGAAGGGGTAGCTGCCCTCTAATCACTCTGACTCTTAAAATGAGCACTATAACTTCTGATTACCAATCCAATGAGCCCCTTCCGAAGTTTATACGAACACCCTTTCGACAAAACATGAAATGTCCCCAGGGTATAACTTGCATTCCGTGCCCTGAGGACTGTGGAGGGTTGTCATCCTCAAAGACACAATTTCCGGACCTTTCAACTACGCTGAATAAAATAGCTATGTGTTTAGGGAGATGATGGGTACCGAGGGGCGGGTGGCTGGTTGCCCTCCAATTCCTTTCGATTATCAAGAAGGGCACTAGCCCTTTGAATTTACAGTCGAATGGACCCTTTTCGAAGTTTCTACGACAACTCCTTCTATACGAAGTCCCCTTGTCTAAAACAGATAATACATATTGCCCACACCTTATAGCGCAATTTCCAATCGAACGAGCCCCTTTCGAAGTTTCGGCGACAACGCCTTCTATGCCAAGTTCTCTGGTCCGATAATAGTAATAATAATACATTGTGCCCACATCCGACAAATACTAGAAAAAGCCTCGGAGTTCCGACAAAAAGCTTTTTTTTGCCTTCGTCGACTTCCGTGCTGCGTTCGACTCAGTGGACCGAGAAGCTCTTTGGCGGATTCTAGAATCGACAGGCCTCCCTGAGAAATACTGCAGACTCTTCAAGCTCTACACCATGGGACGGAGAGGTGTGTTCAAGTGAACGGCCGGCGCAGCCCGTTCTTCCAAATCACAACAGGAGTGGGCCAAGGATGTGCAGTGTCCCCAGAGCTCTTCAATGTCATCATAGACTAGGTTATGACAAGGACTACTTCACGTCTCAGCTTTGGACTCAAGTTTGGAGATCGTGTCATTACAGATGCTGATTTTACCGATGACTTGGCCATTCTGGCGGACTCCATGGAGCAGTTGCTGGAAGTGCTTCGAATCCTACGAGAAGAGGTTGCAAAAGTAGGACTGCAGATAAATTGGACTAAAACGAAAATTATGGCCATAGACCCATCCTCCCCTGCTGCCAATCCTTCAGTTAGCCTAGATAGCACAACTAGCATCGAAGTTGTCCAAAGGTTCACCTACCTGGGCTCCATAATTTCTTCAGATGGCTCGCTTCTTTCTGAACTACAAGCGAGAATATCCAAAGCGTCTTCTGCCATGGGTGGACTGAACCGTCACCTCTGGTGAAAACCAAACATCAGTCACACAACGAATCTGCGGATTTTCAACGCCCTCGTCGGCTCTGTGATGCTCTATGGAGCTGACATGTGGCAAGCTTCAGCCGCAACCCTCAAGGCAATTGATGTCTTTCAGTCGAAGAGCCTGAGGAGGATCGAAGGTCTACGATGGTTCAACTTCGTCAGCAATGAGAAGCTCCTGCAGCTCACCAAGCAGTCTCGGTTTTCCACCCAAGCAGCCGAGCGAACTCTACGATGGTTCGACACCTACTTCGAATGCCTCCACACATACCTGCGAAAACGATCCATGACTTCGACCCTGTCAAAGCCGGTTGGAAGCGACCTCGCGGCCAACCGAAGAAACGATGGTCTGACAGCCTGTCCGAGTTCCTGGCGATGGCAAATATCAGGTTGAGCGATGTGCAAACGCTTGCCATGGACCGAAGTGGATGGATGAGGCAGACGCCACTCTCTACGCCGAGCAGCGCCCGGCAGGAGACATAAGTAGTAAGTAAGTAGTACAACGCTCTTTACTTAGGCAGCGCTATTACGCTACCTATTATTAATGAAAGTCTGCACTTTGTATAAGTCTTTAGTCTTCCAGCGAGGGGGAGTGAGGAGGATTTCGTAGTCTGACCTTCTCCCCCATAGGCGGTCATATACCACCCGTATGTTAAGACTTGATAATAATGAATTGTCTGTGGTGTTTACGATACATACCAGCGTTCTCAAAATTATGAAAAATCAAGAATATTCCCCGATGAAAAGGGTTTCCTAGATAAGAGATAGATGTACACTATACAGAGGTTGCTCCGGTTGTATCTATGGTTGACGTTTACAAAATATCAAAACATCTCCTTTTAAATTTACAAATTTTCAGGACTCACTTTTTTCTGTCATTTTCATTACAGCCTCAAGGGTCCAAACTACAATTTCTCAAACTTGTCTTCTTTTTTTTTCTTTTTTTTTTTGCAGGAAAAGTGTTTTTGATTTTTGAAACCCTATAAATTTATACAGTGGCCCATCTCTTAGGAGGGGCGTCAATGGATAAATGGAAGAATAAAGAAAAAATGTTATAAAATTCACCCGGTACAAGGAGAAGTTGCATCTACCGATTAAATCAAAACTTACATTTCTAATTGGTACAACAATTAGTACTTCTAATTCATAACCAATAGTTTCCTTATTCGAACAAATCCAATTTGTTACAAATAAACAGTCAAGATAAAATATTAAAATTTAATCCACAACAGAAAATTCTGTAGATATCTGACCCATTAGTCATCAAACTACATGTCCCTTCAAGAAAAAGAGACTTGGGCCATGAGAAAAGGACTGTTAATTTATAACGACAGTTGTTTAGAATTGCATATAGCTTGATGTTCCCTTTGTATAAAGCGAGGCACTACAAAATTTCATTCGTAATAATACACGGTGTTAAGCTAAATGTTAACACGCCAAATATCATACAAAAAAAAAAAAACGAAACTACGTCAGTTGCAATCTGAAAATTTACCAACAAATTCGCAAAGTTTGGAAAAATGAGGCTTGGTCACGAATAGACACTCAGAACTATTCCAAGGGGAGTGAGAGATAGGGGGATGTGCTACTAGAGGAATGAAATTCCACGGACAAACCCATAGAATCTAAAAAGATACCCCGATATTTTGAGTTCTCTCTTAGCCTATACCAATCATTTTGTCCAGTTTGAGGAGACATCAGTTAAGATGAACGATTGAGGGAGAGAGGCATAGACACAGCGGCCGAGAGTGGTCACAAGAAAAGAGGAAAATACAGACCGTATTTTTTTTTTTTAGATGTGACTATAAATAGAGTTGCTGGAAACCTCCAATTCACTAAAGTAATGATAATTTGAAAAACAAAGCTACCGTTAAAGTAGGTTACACGGCTACACAAAATTCAGAGATGAATAAATTAAGCAAAACAGGTAGTTTTACTCCGTTGTCATTTGTACAATAGATTCTGGTTCGTTTTTGCTCCTTGTTGGACTATACACAAGTAACTTGGTTTTATTTGTTTATTTGGTTTTATTTTTTTGTTTTTACCTTGATTTGTTTTATTCCTCTAAAACATATAAGTAGCTGCTAAAACCTTTATTGTGAAATTTAATTATAAAATTAAAAAAAAAAAAAATAAATAAAAATAAATACCAAGATCAGTGCCAGAAAAGTTTATTGTACAGACAATTATAAAGAACAGTGGCTCTTCGCTAACTTGGGGAGTTGTTGTGCTATGTGAATGGAACTTCCAGGAATGGAAAATGGCCAAAATTAGGGCCTCGAAAGATGTTTTCAAGGTCCTACTTTCATCTTCTTCCACTCAAGACCCTAATTTTAAACAAACTTGGAAAGTCTTTTGCTTGATGTATGAAACTTTCAAAGTATTTACGACCAAAATTAGGACCAACAAGGTGCTTTCAAAGCTTCTTCTTCACTCGTTTTTAATATGCAAGGCTTGAAAGGTTCTATGAAAAAAAAAAAAACTGAGTTCAGAATCCGGCTAAATCCAGAGACGTTCGAAACCTAAACTTGAAGCATAAGAAATGTAGGCTCTATGCAAAACTTAATTAACGTGTTTTTTTTAGGCTAAGACAATTCTACGTGCATTCAATCAATATTTCAAGCATTGCAACAGGGAACCAGTAAAGGCAGGTATTTCAAAACACCTTCCAAGGCTCTAACTTGGGTTGTAGGCCCATTTCTGAAAGTTCAAATCCTGTCGCACACAACATTCCTAGTTAGAAGAAAATCAGTATCCTCCACTTACCAGCCCTCCCCCCTCTACCAAAGATTTGTAATCATAGTGATAAAAAAAAGCTGATAATCTCCTTTGGATGGAATTTCAACCAAAAAATTCAGTTTCACGCTCAATGCCAAAAAATTTGAGTTGCTCAGTTGGGCCATACCTGAAAAAAAAAAAAAATAAAATCGGAACTAATCTTAACGTATCAATAATTCAATTATTTTATATAAATACAAAATTATCACAAACAGGATATTGTTATTTTCTTTGTTTTTACGTAAGTCGTCTTGAAAGATGATAATTAAATAAAAGATCAAATAGGGATCAAATCCTTTTACGGATCAAATTATCCACGTCTTAAAAGATCCGTATGAGGCAGTCTTCCCATGTACGCATAAGAGTTGAACTCCCGCTGTAACCTACAAAGAACGCTTTAGCTTCCCAGAAATATCCTTGGTTGCATTTTAAACACCCTTAGTCCAAAAGTACGTCCAATAACATGGAATACAAACGTATATAACAATACTTCAGTCAACACCATTCCAAAAACTCGAAGAAGAAATTCCTTCTTTTACCTCCTGGAAACGTACGTTATTATTGCCTTATTGTTTATGACATGGAGAGTCATTAAACAGCCAGGGAATAAGAAGGGAAACGGGAGGAGGAGGGGCTAAGTATCAAAAGTAATAGAAATTGGGCCCAACAATATAAAGTTACTAAGACACTCAATAGGTGGATAAAAGTTCCTCCCAGGGCATCCCTCGGAAATTTAAAACCCATACCACTTGCTCAATTGCACAACATTTAAAAAAAAGTCTTTTAAAACAAAAACCTTCCCCCACCCAAAAAAAAACAGTCCAGTCCCGGAGGCTTCTTTTCTTCATGAAAAGGTTTTGGAGGAGCTGCTGATCCCTCTCCCCATGAAATGAGAGGAGACCCCTTTGGAAGGTAGTTATGAACATATAAGAGGTTATATAAGCTGTATTATAACTGGAGTTAGTGTCCATAACAGGCAATTACTTCCTGAATTTAAACGTAATTTTTACGAAGACAGCCGAATTCGGTATAATCGAATAAACCTTTGAAGACTTTCCACATTCGACTTAACGGATAAACAGCTGATTATAAACAAATTAGAATAAAACGATATTTGCATCCCCTTCTAGAGGAACAAATTAAAAAAAGTCGAGGTCTCTTGCTCTTGCTGAAGGCGAAAAAGGACTTTTTGAGGGTGCTCAGTTGATTTGGTTTTTCTTTCTTTTTTAATATATAAATGCCATTGTACATCATTGTACATCATTCTTTGTCCTTTAAATAGCTTATAGTAAAAATGGGATGTAAATCATCGATATTGTACGTCTTTATTAGAACCAGTCTTGCCTTTTAATTCGTGTTTATACCTTCTTTCTTTTTTTTTACACAGTGGTCAGAACTACGAAGCAGACTTTTCCCTAAAATATCTGAACCACCATTTTCATCTTTTGATAAAAAAAATTTAATATAATAGTTATTCGTGCAAAATTTTGCGGAATAATCTAAAGGAGAAGAGTTGCAAAAACAATCAAAATAATTACATTTAAGCTGAACATAAAAGTGTTGATAGAAGAACCAATTAAGTATGATGTTCTTTATAATCTTGGTGCAACACAACCTAGCTAATTTTGACAACTACTACTAATACTAATTCACTGCAGTACCAAGCCACCAGATGCCAACACAGCTACGGACGCTCCTCCTATATCCCAATCTATTCAAAGCCTTCCTCTTTACCCCCTCCCAAGAAGTTTCCATTCCCCTTAAATCTTCCCTTACGACATCTTCCCATCCCATTCGGGGACAACCTGCTTCCCGTGTGCCGAGACAGTTGGCCGACAAGGATAATCTTTGGTCATCTGTCCTCCTTCATCCTCAAAACATGTCCTAGCCATCTCATCCTTTCTCACATTATAGCCCTAGAAAGCGAGATTGAGCCACATTTTTCGGACAGCTTACTTTTGAGATAAAAGTCAGTCAGTCGGGTACCCAAAACAATCTTAGGTTATTTCTCTGGAACACATATAACCAATCCTCCTCCGTTTTTCGTAGCACCTACGCTTCAGAACCATACCTGACTACTGTCATCACTGTAGCTTCCAATATTCTAATCTTGGTTTGCAGTCTTATCTTCCTATTCTTCCAAACTTTTTTAACTGTGAAAAAGCACCCTGGGCCTTTGCTATTGTATTTTTAACATCTTCACTGCACCCACCATCTTTCCTAATAATACTACCAGGTAAGTGGAGCTGTCCGCTAGATCGATCTTCTCATTACCCAATGTAACCTCTTCACCTTCACTTATTCCTAGTTTTAGCGACTTGGTCCTCTTGATATTAGTTTTCTAACCTATTCTTGCACCCTGAACTTGCAAAACCTCTAAAAGTTCATTCATTTCGCTAACATTTTCCTCTAAGATGCTTAAATCATCAGCATAATCTAAATCTAGGAGAATTTTACTTCCCCATTTGATTCCGTATTCTCCCAATGCCTTTGATGTGCTCCTTAGGACAAAGACCATCAAAATGATCCAATGCAAACAGGGATAGAACGAAACCCTCCCCACCTCCTGAATTAATACGAAACCAGCTCCTAACCTTATTTCCTACCTCAAACGCAGCAATGTTATTCTCGTTCATAGCACTAATCACTTTAATGTATTTATCAGGTATACCATACAAGGATAGGAGATTCGCTAAATCTCTTCTATCCGCTGAATCAAACGTTTGCTTACAGTCTTTAAAACTGATGACTAAAGCCGTTTGATGACTCATGTCCTTCTCAATTATTAATCTAAGCGTGAAAATTTGGTCGATGCATCCTCTACTCCTCCTAAACTACAATGTTCTTCTCTCAAAACTCTATCTTCAGCATCTCTAAGTCTAAATGTATCATCATACTAAGTAATTTGCTCCCTACAAAAACCAGGTTAACGCCCTGTAATTACCTTACTCCCTCTTATTACCTTTACTATAGAGAGGATTAACTAGAGTTTCCCTAAAATCGCAAGGCACTTCTCCTTTTCAAAAAGTCATATTCATAGTCTTTAGTAGCTTATTTCTAACCTCATAACCACCATATTTGAGAAACTCATCTAACACACAATCAGCACCAGTGGCCTTATTTTTTACTTCTTTTAGTACTGTCACTAATTCTTCTTGACATCCAAATGTCACAAACTTTTTCATTCCTTTCTATATATTTTTCTGCAACTCTATCACGGTCTATCATATTCTCTAAAAGTTCTCCCCATCTCTCTTTAACTATTTCCTTCTCACTAATTGTGGCCCCATTTCTATTTTTAGCTGAGATGAGTCCAGATAGGCTATTCCCTGTCAATTTATAAACATGCCAGTACAATATTGTACTATTATGCCGTCTGGTTGCATCTTCCACATCTTCGGCAATTTTATTCATGGCCTCCTCTTCACATCTCCTTAACTCACGTCTTAATGCTTTCTCCACTGTCTTTAAATTCATCCTATTTTCATATGATCCAACACTCAAATAATTCTTGTACAGGTCCCTACTCCTCTCTGTTAAACACGAAGCTTCTCTAAGACACCATCAGCGACTTCACAAACTATTTTCCTAAAATAATTCCATACATCTTCTATCATTATCAATTTTTAAACTCTCCATTTTAGTATTCGACTGTTCCTGGAAAGTTTCTCTCAAATTCTCATCTTGGAGTCTACCAACGGCATAGCTTACCGGAAGGTAGTTACCCTTCCGGGAAGCTCCAGTTTTAAATTAACCCTAGACACTACTAGATGGTGATATTTACTTTTAGCATCAAAAACAGCACTCATATATACCCTGGCATCTTGTATCAATCCTACCAGTGTTCGGTTTACAATAACATAATCAGTAAGGATACCTGTCTTACCATCATTTGAATACTATGTTGATTTATGTACCATTTTATGACCAAATGCTGTATTGGTTATAACTAGATTGTTATACCTACAAAACTGCAGCAGTCTGAAACAGCTACTGTTTTCTTTTCCAACACCAAATTTACCTAGGCTACGATACAATCAATTTTCTATACATTAAAAATGTGCTCAAAGAAGACACCGGTAAACTATAAAGAAAAGGAACCCACCAGTTATACTGAATATTTATTTATCGCAATCAAAACGAGATATGAATATTCATTTTCAACTATCTAGTTTGTTTCGGTTTGATTGGTTAATAAATTTGGTACCAGAGTCATTCATGAAGTCCACCTTGGGAATACAAGATCATAAGAATATTTGATTCCCAACGAAAAAAAGAAGATTCTGGATAAAATACTGTAGATTCAAAACCAAAGACAGAATGAACAACTGCAGTAGTAGTCTAGGAAAATTGCGAGAAAAGGGGTCTACCTAAAAATATTGCTATACAAATGATTCTTTCACTACCCGACCAAAAAATATGTGCTGATTCCGAATTCGAAGGTGAGGCAAAAAATATTGATTGAGTAAATACCAGCAAATGTGATTAGATATGCCATTTCCACGCTCTTTCTTTGCTGATGAACATTAAACTAACTGTTTAAAAGTCAAAAGAATTGTTTGGTGCTTAAAACTTTGAGAGAGTGAGGTTGGGGGAGAGGTTCAGCCTGTAGGTGTATAAAACATCAAAGGGGTATTGGAACATCAAAGCAGGGTCAACGGTAGGCAGTTCTACTGCTGACTTCAGGTTACTTTGCACTCTCATAGTAATAGCAGTTTTTCTCTTCCTGTAAAGTGTAAATGTTGGCGTCTCTTCCAGTTATATCCTCCAAGATATTCGTACCTGTTTGTACAGCCTTGACTACGTCCACATGCTCACTTGCAATCTCGCCAGTTACTATATTTCTGAGAAATGGCTCCTTTGTGAGAGGTGAAAAATCCAGGAAAAAGTGTACAATATTTTTAAAATCTTTAAAGTCGTATTCCATTCTTGTCGCTTTAGCATCTTTGTGTTCTTCACTAGTCTCAAATGTCATGCCCGTGAGTTCTTGGAGTGCAGAGCTGACATCGTCCCGAGCAGGAGCGGATAAAAGCCATGTTATCCGCTGCAACTTGCTCATACCGTGTCTACGTGTTATACCTCCGCTAGCTTTTAGAGAACTCATTAATACTTGCTCTTTGACCAGGTCAGGGGAAAGACTAGCCCAAAATCTGTCGGAGCGGCCTATTACCAAATTGCCGTCTTTAAAATCGTTGAGAACCTGAGGATTCGTTTCGTTAAGGTCGGTCATTTTCGGGAGATGAATTCTGTAGGACTTCGCGTACAAGTGATGGTTGGAAGATGTGAAGAACCGAAGCATCTGTTCACCAGTTGAGAGGTGAAGGTCCCAGTTGCCTGTTCTTTCTGCCACAATTGAAGACTTCAGCAATCAACAGCATTCACACAAACATCAATCCAGAGCTCCAGGTGCTCAGCTGCATGGAAAAAGCAAAATAGCCCGACACTACTACCATAAACACTATGGAAAACCTCAGCCAAATTGGAAGAATTTGGATGGTTTTACAATCAAGCAGATAATCAGTAAATACCAGTCTGTGTTTTCTCTAGGGAAATGATTCGAATTTCAAGTCTGATAGTTTTCAATAGTTTTTGGCTGAACCGTAAATACTAACGCTGTCTTCCAGAATAGGGTAACAGCTGATTCAGGTGCTCCCAGTCACCTTGCACAATTTAGCTTACTCTATAGAATTTGCTTCAGGATTTGGCAATGAGAAATGGAAAAAAGACATATGTTTCAACGTTCAGAAACTAAGCTTTGCCCTATTTTCAAACAGTTCGGTTTAACGAACTGTAAGTAAGGAGCAGCTCGGCCCAATAGTAACCAAGACTGTAAAAGAAGAAATTTTGATAACAATTGATACATCAAAAGAATTAGCTCTTTATGCTGATTCTAAATATATAAAAGTTTAAGTTTAATGTTACCCACCTTTAGCAAGGGGCTCTAGAAAATTTCCCTGAATTTCGATTAAGAGAAGAAATGCCCCCAAAAGCGATCTTCATGAAAGTCATACCATCAAATTAGCATAACAGAAAACCCTACTTTAGATGTTTCAAGCTTCAATATGCAAAAATATGGAATTTTGAACTTTTTTGCCAGAAAAAAGGTAACAAATGCGTGTCTATTTGTCGTTTTTTTTCAGGGGTGATTGTATCGAATCATCGGTCTAATGGTGAACCATCAGAAGATGGTTCACCCAGATTTAGATGAAAATAAAAGTCTCCTTTCTCAGTGACAACAAAGACTGGAGAGCAACTAGCTCCCTCCCATGCCTTTACCTTTGAATTTGAATGAGAGGCGTTTTTAAAGAACTTTAAGACTTTAGCGTAAAGAGCTAGGGTTTAGGAAGGGACAGCCCCCTCTCTCCCCTCATATACGGATTAATTTCTGTTCGTTTTAAGTTTTAATGTTGCTCCTTACTTTCTGTTGAAAACCTTGTTTTTCGCCTTAATTCATTAATAAAATGGCCTTGAATCGCCACATTTCTCACTAAAACAATCTGTTCATCAAGCTTTTTGTCATATCCTGAAAACAAGGAAAGAAACTAGTTGGCCAGTGTCAAACCACACATATTTTAGATAGTGAAAGACCAGCAATCAAGACTAATATATTACCTGTAGTCAAAGAACAACTCATCACCAGCTTGAATTGCATGCTTGGCAAAAATTCCAATTCTATGGTCTCCATTCACCATCATTACCTAAAAAAATGGAGAGGCTAATTTTAAGAATGTACAAAGCTGGTTTGGAATACTTCGATTTTAAGAAATACCTTACTTGTACTTATCAAATATGTAAAGCTGAACTGTGACTAATTCATTGTAACATATATTGAACCCGTAAAATCGGAGTTTTCAAAAAAGTAAAACTTTAGATGTCCCCTTAGATTTCCTCATTGGTCTGCTTAACAAAAAAGTAAAACAAGTATGACAGCACTAAACCCTCAAGGTCCAAAACGGCAGTGCTGATCTCCATTTTGTGGCCCTTGACAAGTATGGCAGCACTAGACCCTCAAAGTCCAAACGTTGGACCCTCAAGGTCCAAGGTAAAACGTTAGATTTCTCCTGTGATTTCGTCATAGTTCTGCTTAGTAAAAAAGTAAAACAAGTATGACAGCACTAAACCCTCAAGGTCCAAACCGGCGGTGCTGATCTCCGTTTTGTGGCCTTTCAGCCAGGAAGTACAGTTGGGGGCCAGTCACCCTGTGCTTTCGCCCATTCATCCTACTTACCTTCCCCAGATTTTTCTAGGAACCCATTTAGAGCTGGGTCGACTCTGGCTGAGCTTAGAGAGTCACGCCACTGACCTCCGTCCCAAAATAAATAACCGACCAAGCCAGGGATCGAATCCTTCTTAATAAACTCCAAATAACAATTTTCACGGACAATAGATGTCTTTTAGTAGGAATTTGAGGAAGGGGTGGGGGGAAATACGCCAAAACGTAGAAATTCGTGCTTTTATTGGCGTTGAGGCAGAGGTATCACTCAAGGAGTCAATCTATAAGGAAAGGTGAAATAAAATCAGTAGTTATCACAGTGTGATTATGATTCGATGATTTTCTATGCTATGTACGGTAGTTGCCAAGTCAACCTAGTCTAAGGACCGTGGCTCCATTTGAGAAAATAACTTTTTTTTAGCAGACAGATAGTCGGCTAACATGGTTGGCTCGGGTAACTCATAATATACATTACTACGAATGGCAATTCAGTAGGACCTGATCATAAACCTATAGATGAAAATCGGATAAAACCACTGTTACAAGACTGATTTGCATTAAAAAGTTTGATAGCTCTCCCAAAGGACAAGAAATATAAAATCTAAAGCAAAGGTATTTTGTTTGCTATTGTGAAAATAAATCATATTATTTTAGAGCACTTTAAGTACCGCAGATGAACTTAGTTCACAAATGTGTCAAAAAGGCCACAAGGTAAAAAAGAAAAGAAAGTATGCTTAATTTAGGCCGTGGCCTTAGTACATGAAAACTTACTGATGAACGTACGAGAAAGAAACAGAGAGAAGTAGAAATAACAAGAAATAAATTCGTTGCTAATCAATTTTGTAATAGTTCTTGTGAGCTAGTCAGATTCAGTTTTTAATAACTATTTTCCACCATGTTTTTCCCGGAATAATCTAAGAAATAAAAAGGAAGAAGCAATTGGAATAAAAAAAACTGATTTATTCTAATAGATAAGTATGTCAGAAATTTAAACAGAAATGCTTGTGTTTACTTTCTAAATGAACAATTTAATATTAAAATCAACATTTTACAGAAAATAAAATAGGCTATTGGTAAAATAATTTAATTTTTACCCTATCCAATTTGAACCCAAAATTGCATTTACATATAAAAAGAGACTTGGGAATCTTTTTTTTGTCTTTTGGTCAACATAGACCGCTGATTCCACTCACCAAAATCCCCAAAGGGGTTTTTACGAAAAAAAACTAATTTGTACAGAATATCTTTTCGATTCTCAGCAGTCTTCATTCCATACTCTTTAGCAGTGTTTTCAAATCATGATTGAAATAAACCAAATAACAGATTTTTCTAATTAAAGCGTTACACGAAAAAATATACATATATGTATTTTAAATACATATATATATTTTTTTATAGCCAATGTTAAATAAGATAAAACAAAAATTGTCCTATACCTTAGCAAAGCAATTTGGATTGATGCTGTGGTTAGCAAAACGGATCTTGTTCCCTTTTCTCGTGGCATCAACAACATAATCTGCAAAAAAGGATAAGAAACCAAAATAGTAATTTACTAAAAGTAAAGGGTAACAGTATTCGGCTGTTCATGCAAAGTTCACTCAACAGAAAAAGTCTTTTATTTTGTTTAGTAAAGGAAGAAGTTCTGTTGAGACATTCCTGATGTTCCAAATTTACCCCTATTTGCTCTGTTTTTTCGTTTTCGCACCAAAACTTTGAAGATCATGAAACCATTAACTGAAAACACAAGAAACAAAAGTTATGAAACAGCTATCTTTTTAGTTTTGTAATCTTAACATAGCTCGTGGGATTTTTTCGTAAACCTTACTAAAATGATACCCTATGAAATGGTATTTCCACCAGGATTAGGACGTCAAATGTACAGAGAGAAACGTTTTCTTCTAGAAGTTCTAAACTTGAACAGGAAATGGAATAAGTGGAGCACCTGCAAAAGGTTTAGCTTCTTTTATCTTGAAGCGTCAGATTTAACACATTTTTCTTTGCTTATATTTATAAATGCTTGCCTTCGAGATCCCCTACTTGGCTAGCTTAATCTAAGGTCTGAGATCAAAGTGGCATACAACCAATGACTTAGTTGGCTACGATAGAAAATTTAACCAGAAATTGCTCCCATAGTAAAAGAAAAAAGAAATAACTCTAAAAATTAAATAAATAATGGGAACCTTGCTTAGAGTGAGGGGTTGGATTCTAGAAGTTTTCTTTTAAGGCGGTTCAAAATTCTTCTTGGCTGTATTTCCGTGAATATTTCATTTCTCTTAGCCTTGCTTAAGCTCAGAAATCTATAGCCCAAGCAAAACTGTAACTAATTCTTCGAATTGAGAATCAACACATCCGAATAAACTTAATAAAGAACGACGTTTCTCCCATGCACTATTATTTTTTTCCCGGTTACTTCATATAGAACAGATGGTTTTAGAAACTTAACAGGCGACTCGATATGAAATGAAAATGAAAGTCGATGTGACACTGAAGGTTTGAGTCCCCTTTTAAGGGTCAAATTGAGGAGAGAGGCAACCATCCTCCCACCCTAGCCTTTTTTGCCTCTCCGTAGCCATCTAAGGCGTGAAATAAAAATTTTCCGATAGCAGTTTCACATAGAATTATCAAAGACTCTAAAAACGTTATCTAGAGGGGAGAGCAAAATGACATTACATTCACTGGGGGCGGGGGGAGGGGAATTCAAGGAGGTTCCTAGCCTTACCCTTATTTTTGGCAACTCCTGTTTGTTATAAGTATGACTTCCTTAATCATTTTAATTTCTGTAAATTTTTAATTACATTTATTCATTCACAGTATTACAAACTATTTTTAAACTTGACTTAAAATATTCATTTTAACTTCCGTTTATTTTAATTTTCATTGATTTATTCAATGTAATATCTGTTGGTTTTAAATTTGATTGAGTTATACCTCTATTTCTGCTCTCGTTTTAGCTATTAATATTACTCTTCCATTTTACTAGAACCTTTTATTTGGAAAAGTTTCTTTTTGATATAAAAAAAAAAAAAAAAAAAAAAAAAAAAAAAAAAAAAAAAACAGGTGAAGAAAGCAAAAACTAAATTATTGTTGCGTAAACGATGACAGATAGACACAAAAGGAGACTAAAAAACCAAATCAGGAACATGCATCCATTCAAATTCGAAATTTCCAGAGATGAACTACGACGTCTCTTTAGTTTAGTACAATAAATCACCATACTAAAATGCCAAGAGACCTAAAATATAGAAATAAATCAAGAGTAAAATAAATGTACGGGTTGCGAAATATACGAAAAAAAGCAAAGAATGTTTCCAAACAGGGTATAAAATAGTTTTCCTCCGTCTTGCCCCATCTTCTGTTCACTGAGCTAGGACTGTATTTTGGATGACAACAAGCCAGGATTATAATCCCAACTATATCCGAGCAAAAAAAAAAGTGCGAGAAATAAAATAAAACCTAAATATATTAACAGTGGAATCATTCCTGATGGTTTTGAAACATACCGAAATTGATTGAGAAAAGGTGGTAGACTAAGTCCTATGCATAAAGGCCAACGAATTTATCTTGACAATGATAAATATAGAAAGTGAACCTTAATAGGAACAATTATTCCAAGATCAGTTTCGTGATCCAAATAATTATTTTTTAAAAACATGAAAAAAATGTAGCAACACTTTTTTTTATATAACAATTTAAAGGAAAAAAAAACCCCTTTTTGCCTCTTTCCGACATTTACAGGGCAAAAGAACTGGAAGAAGTTTCCATATGTGAAATTTAAAATTTAATTGTAAAATTTGCATACCATTATTCAAGTTGAAAAGGAAAGAGCAAGAGTATCTATCGTAAACTTTTCCTCGTCTATCAGCTTCCTCTTGTGATATTATTTCCCCACAATACTCAGATATAAACTCGTTCTTCTGTACACCATCTTTCAGGAATATTCCCCAGCCTGCTACGTCTGATGGAGCCAACAGAAGATGCTTATCTGCATAAGATACAAGTATTAGAATTAAAAAAAAATTAGCTCCCGCTTCAATATATGTCTCTCAGGTTCAAACAAGGGGAAGAAGGATGAAGGAGGGTGGCGGATGTATAATTATACAGAAAAGCAATTTTGTTTTTATTTCTTTTTTTAAGAAGATTAAGGAATTCCTTGCGACAGCCAGGACAGAACCAAGGAACCTTCAACGACGAGGCGGGGTTTTATCCACGGCGCAATCCTTTCAAGCCTTGGTGGTAAGATTACTGAAAAATTAAGTCTTTAAAATGTTAAAGCTATTTTCTCCTAATCTACCCCAATTTAAATATTTTCCAACTACCTTAGAAGGGATTGAAGTTTTCAAATGGTCATTCCTTAAAGGGCACTTCTAGGGCTTTTCAGATTTGAAGTCACTGAATTATCAAAATTTCAAGCCTGAATAAGGTCTATCTTTTCAATAATATATTAATATATTTATATATATTCAAAATATATTCGGATAAAAAATTTCACGAAGACCAGAAATCTCATATTAGAATATGTCTCCCCAAAATAAATATTTTTAGGTAAGTTCAAACATAGAAGTGCTTATCCGGAACCTAAAATACTAAAATAGCTAAGTACCAAAAGATCTAAGGCTGACAACCAAATATGTAATTTTATGCAATTTTTTTCTTAAGATGAATTCAGACACAATTTAAAGTTTTTGAGTCTCCTTACATAATATTTTTTCCTCGTTTTTTTTTTTCGCAAAATCTAGGATTTTAGACCATTGAAAATAGTTTAACCATCTATGAAAATTTTCTAAAGTAAACCTAAATGGTGAATTCAAAAATGTGATCAAATTTTTACAGAGCATCACAATTTTTTTTAGTACATTTAATTTATTGCGGACGTCTTAGAAATTATTTCCAACACTATTCGAAATAACAGAGAACGCGATAGTCAGTCTTAAAAATCAGAATCAGAAAAACACAGTTAATAAAATGAATTGATTTGAGATGAAAAATAAACCTTCCATAAAGTATGTATATTTTTATTTATTGCCTGACTAAATTTAGATATGCTATTTGATGGCTCTCGTCTGACCCAGCCTCAATTTTTCTTACACTTTAGGTAAATTTCAACTTAAGCTTACTTACAGGCATGTGGACTTGAATTTATTTCAAGGGGGGCAATTCCATCAAAACTGCAAGAAGAAGCAAGCAAATTAGAAGATACATATAGGCCAGTCTGGCTGAAATTGTTAAATTTTAGATATTTTGAGGGGTCCGATCCTGAATGCCTCCGCCTCCTTTCCCGACTCCCCGCATGTTGGCTCTTACCGCTTGCCTCAGGTAGACCTAAATTTTATGATGGTAACCCTTTTCAATAATAAGAACAAATATTATAATTACAATATTTAAATAACAACATGTTCAAAACGTTTTCTATAAGTTCAAAAGCTCAAAAAAACTAAAAAAGTATCATTTGTCCTTAGGATTTTTTTCTCTCTTATTTCAGGTGACCTGACTACTTACTCCAATCCTGATATGAAACCTCTATTTCTTTCCATTTAACCTTCCAATTTTTGTTGTCAAGATTGTAACTACTCTTTAATTGAGTCTACAACGTCAATCTACAGCTTTCTGATGAGTTCTCTTTTGTAAATAATTGTCAACAGACTTCTAATTCTTCAAAAAAATAATGTTATAGCTTAAAACCGTTTAACCATCTATGAAAATTTTCTAAAGTAAACCTAAATGGTGAATTCAAAAATGTGATCAAATTTTTACAGAGCATCACAATTTTTTTTAGTACATTTAATTTATTGCGGACGTCTTAGAAATTATTTCCAACACTATTCGAAATAACAGAGAACGCGATAGTCAGTCTTAAAAATCAGAATCAGAAAAACACAGTTAATAAAATGAATTGATTTGAGATGAAAAATAAACCTTCCATAAAGTATGTATATTTTTATTTATTGCCTGACTAAATTTAGATATGCTATTTGATGGCTCTCGTCTGACCCAGCCTCAATTTTTCTTACACTTTAGGTAAATTTCAACTTAAGCTTACTTACAGGCATGTGGACTTGAATTTATTTCAAGGGGGGCAATTCCATCAAAACTGCAAGAAGAAGCAAGCAAATTAGAAGATACATATAGGCCAGTCTGGCTGAAATTGTTAAATTTTAGATATTTTGAGGGGTCCGATCCTGAATGCCTCCGCCTCCTTTCCCGACTCCCCGCATGTTGGCTCTTACCGCTTGCCTCAGGTAGACCTAAATTTTATGATGGTAACCCTTTTCAATAATAAGAACAAATATTATAATTACAATATTTAAATAACAACATGTTCAAAACGTTTTCTATAAGTTCAAAAGCTCAAAAAAACTAAAAAAGTATCATTTGTCCTTAGGATTTTTTTCTCTCTTATTTCAGGTGACCTGACTACTTACTCCAATCCTGATATGAAACCTCTATTTCTTTCCATTTAACCTTCCAATTTTTGTTGTCAAGATTGTAACTACTCTTTAATTGAGTCTACAACGTCAATCTACAGCTTTCTGATGAGTTCTCTTTTGTAAATAATTGTCAACAGACTTCTAATTCTTCAAAAAAATAATGTTATAGCTTAAAAAATCAGCAACAGAAAAATTCTTTTTCTAGATGAAGGAAATTAAAGAGAAAATATTTGTTCTTAAAAAATTAGAGAGCAAAAATATGGCACAGACAAGGCATCCAAAATGTGCTATTGTATTTCTAGCAGCGACAAATCCTAGAGTTATAAGACCAGATGGAAGCCAAATTTAACAAATATCACAATTCCTTCACTTCTTGCTATTAATCAGTCACGGACCATCATCCTATCTATAAGAAGGTGGCTGACAGATCATATTTGGTTTCACAAATACTTCAAGGCAAAAAAACATTTTCATGATTCGCTGAATTCAGCCACCTTTGTGCTTATTTTATCAAACCTACGATTGTATTTTTGTATCGATATTTATGTAACTATGTATTGTAAATTATGCATTAAATATAACAATGTCTCGATTTGCCAACAACAAAAATTATATTAGCTTCCAAGTAAACCAATAGTTGGCAATTTTCAGTTAGAACCAATGTAACATTTTGGAACGAAAACATACTACATAATTACAAAAAATATGTATAAAAATTTGACTTTGGGCACACAAACTTTGACGTTTATAAAACTTAGTCTAGTTGCACCCACATACAAATTAGGCTAAGATGACATTATGAATATAGTTCGACTAAAAGACATGAGATATCTAGGAATTTCATAAGAAGTATCTAACCCCAGGTTTTGAACAGGGTTGGATGGAGCTAAATTGTCTACAAGCGTGTCGATCCAGGGTACTTAACATGAAAGTAGGTAATTTTCATGAGAACAACCAGAAACTATTTCAAGATTAAAAATGATTTGCTTTTTACGTAGTGCCAACCAAAGGTAATTTCAAACGGAAATAATTTGCGTTAATTCCGGATAATTCTATTAATTCCGTTAGGTCCGGATAATTTCAAACTGGCATTAATAAAATTCTTCTTTTACTTTTCCAAGATATTTCTGGTCTGCCCCCCTTTGAACTAAAAAGAGGAGCAAAAACATACGTAATCCACGCTGAATGCTGACATTTTTGCATGCCATTTTGGTCTGATCAATTTCTTCAGATCCACAAACTTCACACAGATCAGGATCACATTCTCGGTTTGCAACATAACAAGGACACTGCTTAGTGCTACAATGTCCTCTGCAACGACATCCAGGGAAGCGATTTGCACCTAAAAGAAATTTGCTTTCTAGTCTATTTTGCTTTTAGGACAGCAAACAAAAGCAAAAATAGACAAAAAAGATGAAAAAAAATCAGTTCATCAAAAAACAATAGCGAATGTATTGAGGTTGTAGATGAAATGAAGTTTCTAAGATGTATGAAAGGATAAAACGTACAGGTAAATTAGATCGTTATCTACAATACCTAATACGCTTCTAGAAATTTCAAATTTGATGTAATCACGGAGGCCGTGGCATACAGAGAGAGAGAGAGAGAGTCATCCCTAGAGATACCAGATCCTCCCAATTCCAACCATAATGACTAATCTATTTACTCTTACACTAGTCATCCCTAAAAACCCCTTAAAACTAATTCATTAAACAAATCACTTAGACCTAAGAATTTCTTAAATAATCTTAACTGGTTTCCCAACCATAAAAAAACACAGGTCATAACTCACTATTGAAAATCTTACTCGTTAAAAAATAGCAGAACTTAGATCCTCTCTTTTTTCGTAAGCTCCTCATTTACTATTGTAATCAATAAAGAAAGAACAAGATAACTAGACCATTAAAAAGCAATTTCCTTTT